>NC_068952.1:20534856-20635072 GCF_026419915.1 Harpia harpyja | reverse complement strand
TACAGGCACAGCAGCAGTGGGGATCTGTGCTTTCCCAGAGACGCAACATCTCATGGCGCTCGGCCACGGCAGAGCCTCTTGCCGAGAAGGCAAACGTCCGGCTCCTTCTACACAAGGAAGGGCCCAGCCCTGAAAGCTCTTGCTGCTCTTCATGGTGCCTTGGCGCCCTATCGACAGGCACAACAGCAGTGGGGATCTGTGCTTTCCCAGAGACACAACATCTCATGGCGCTCGGCCGCGGCAGAGCCTCTTGCTGAAAAGGCAAACGTCCGGCTCCTTCTCCCACAAGGAAGGGCACAGCCCTGAAAGCTCTTGCTGCTCTTCACGGTGCCTTGGCGCCCTATCTACAGGCACAACAGCAGTGGGGATCTGTGCTTTCCCAGAGACACAAGATCTCATGGCGCTCGGGCCGCAGCATCGCCTCTTGCCGAAAAGGCAAACGTCTGGCTCCTTCTCCCACAAGGAAGGGCCCAGCCCTGAAAGCTCTTGCTGCTCTTCACGGTGCCTTGGTGCCCTATCTACAGGCACAACAGCAGTGGGGATCTGTGCTTTCCCAGAGACGCAAGATCTCATGGCACTCGGCCGCGGCAGAGCCTCTTGCCGAATAGGCAAACGTCCGGCTCCTTCTCCCACAAGGATGGGCACAGCCCTGAAAGCTCTTGCTGCTCTTCACGGTGCCTTGGCGCCCTATCTACAGGCACAACAGCAGTGGGGATCTGTGCTTTCCCAGAGACGCAACATCTCATGGCGCTCGGCCGCGGCAGAGCCTCTTGCCGAAAAGGCAAACGTCCGGCTCCTTCTCCCACAAGGAAGGGCCCAGCCCTGAAACCTCTTGCTGCTCTTCACGGTGCCTTGGCGCCCTATCTACAGGCACAACAGCAGTGGGGATCTGTGCTTTCCCAGAGACGCAACATCTCATGGCGCTCGGCCGCGGCAGAGCCTCTTGCCGAGAAGGCAAACATCCTGCTCCTTCTCCCACAAGGAAGGGCCCAGCCCTGAAAGCTCTTGCTGCTCTTCATGGTGCCTTGGCGCCCTATCTACAGGCACAACAGCAGTGGGGATCTGTGCTTTCCCAGAGACGCAAGATCTCATGGCGCTCGGCCGCGGCAGAGCCTCTTGCCGAAAAGGCAAACGTCCGGCTCCTTCTCCCACAAGGAAGGGCCCAGCCCTGAAAGCTCTTGCTGCTCTTCACGGTGCCTTGGCGCCCTATCTACAGGCACAACAGCAGTGGGGATCTGTGCTTTCCCAGAGACGCAACATCTCATGGCGCTCGGCCGCGGCAGAGCCTCTTGCCGAAAAGGCAAACGTCCGGCTCCTTCTCCCACAAGGAAGGGCCCAGCCCTGAAACCTCTTGCTGCTCTTCACGGTGCCTTAGCGCCCTATCTACAGGCACAACAGCAGTGGGGATCTGTGCTTTCCCAGAGACGCAAGATCTCATGGCGCTCGGCCGCGGCAGAGCCTCTTGCCGAAAAGGCAAACGTCCGGCTCCTTCTCCCACAAGGAAGGGCACAGCCCTGAGAGCTCTTGCTGATCTTCACCTACACTTGGCGCCCAATCTACAGGCACAACAGCAGTGGGGATCTGTGCTTTCCCAGAGACGCAACATCTCATGGCTCTCAGCCGCGGCAGAGCCTCTTGCCGAAAAGGCAAACGTCCTGCTCATTCTCCAACAAGGAAGGGCCCAGCCCTGAAAGCTCTTGCTGCTCTTCACGGTGCCTTGGCGCCCAATCTACAGGCACAACAGCAGTGGGGATCTGTGCTTTCCCAGAGACACAAGATCTCATGGCGCTCGGCCGCGGCAGCGCCTCTTGCCGAAAAGGCAAACGTCTGGCTCCTTCTCCCACAAGGAAGGGCCCAGCCCTGAAAGCTCTTGCTGCTCTTCACCTACCGTTGGCGCACTATCTACAGGCACAGCAGCAGTGGGGATCTGTGCTTTCCCAGAGACGCAACATCTCATGGCGCTCGGCCGCGGCAGAGCCTCTTGCCGAAAAGGCAAACGTCCGGCTAATACTCCCACAAGGAAGGGCCCAGCCCTGAAAGCTCTTGCTGCTCTTCACGGTGCCTTGGCGCCCTATCTACAGGCACAACAGCAGTGGGGATCTGTGCTTTCCCAGAGACGCAAGATCTCATGGCGCTCGGCCGCGGCAGAGCCTCTTGCCGAAAAGGCAAACGTCCGGCTCCTTCTCCCACAAGGAAGGGTAAAGCCCTGAGAGCTCTTGCTGCTCTTCACCTACCCTTGGCGCCCAAAAAACAGGCACAACAGCAGTGGGGATCTGTGCTTTCCCAGAGACGCAACATCTCATGGCGCTCGGCCGCGGCAGAGCCTCCTGCCGAAAAGGCAAACGTCCTGCTCATTCTCCCACAAGGAAGGGCCCAGCCCTGAAAGCTCTTGCTGCTCTTCACGGTGCCTTGGCGCCCAATCTACAGGCACAACAGCAGTGGGGATCTGTGCTTTCCCAGAGACACAAGATCTCATGGCGCTCGGCCGCGGCAGCGCCTCTTGCCGAAAAGGCAAACGTCTGGCTCCTTCTCCCACAAGGAAGGGCCCAGCCCTGAAAGCTCTTGCTGCTCTTCACCTACCCTTGGCGCACTATCTACAGGCACAGCAGCAGTGGGGATCTGTGCTTTCCCAGAGACGCAAGATCTCATGGGGCTCGGCCGTGGCAGAGCCTCTTGCCGAAAAGGCAAACGTCCGGCTAATTCTCCCACAAGGAAGGGCTCAGCCCTGAAAGCTGTTGCTGCTCTTCACGGTGTCTTGGCGCCCTATCTACAGGCACAACAGCAGTGGGGATCTGTGCTTTCCCAGAGACGCAACATCTCATGGCGCTCGGCCGCGGCAGAGCCTCTTGCCGAAAAGGCAAACGTCCGGCTCCTTCTCCCACAAGGAAGGGCCCAGCCCTGAAAGCTCTTGCTGCTCTTCACGGTGCCTTGGCGCCCTATCGACAGGAACAACAGCAGTGGGGATCTGTGCTTTCCCAGAGACACAAGATCTCATGGCGCTCGGCCGCAGCATCGCCGCTTGCCGAAAAGGCAAACGTCTGGCTCCTTCTCCCACAAGGAAGGGCCCAGCCCTGAAAGCTCTTGCTGCTCTTCACGGTGCCTTGGTGCCCTATCTACAGGCACAACAGCAGTGGGGATCTGTGCTTTCCCAGAGACGCAAGATCTCATGGCACTCGGCCGCGGCAGAGCCTCTTGCCGAATAGGCAAACGTCCCGGCTAATACTCCCACAAGGAGGGCCCAGCCCTGAAAGCTCTTGCTGCTCTTCACGGTGCCTTGGCGCCCTATCTACAGGCACAACAGCAGTGGGGATCTGTGCTTTCCCAGAGACGCAACATTCTCATGGCGCTCGGCCGCGGCAGAGCCTCTTGCCGAAAAGGCAAACGTCCGGCTCCTTCTCCCACAAGGAAGGGCCCAGCCCTGAAACCTCTTGCTGCTCTTCACGGTGCCTTGGCACCCTATCTACAGGCTCAACAGCAGTGGGGATCTGTGCTTTCCCAGAGACGCAACATCTCATGGCGCTCGGCCGCGGCAGAGCCTCTTGCCGAGAAGGCAAACGTCCTGCTCCTTCTCCCACAAGGAAGGGCCCAGCCCTGAAAGCTCTTGCTGCTCTTCATGGTGCCTTGGCGCCTATCTACAGGCACAACAGCAGTGGGGATCTGTGCTTTCCCAGAGACGCAACATCTCATGGCGCTCGGCCGCGGCAGAGCCTCTTGCCGAGAAGGCAAACGTCCGCTCCTTCTCCCACAAGGAAGGGCCAGCCCTGAAAGCTCTTGCTGCTCTTCATGGTGCCTTGGCGCCCTATCGACAGGCACAACAGCAGTGGGGATCTGTGCTTTCCCAGAGACACAACATCTCATGGCGCTCGGCCGCGGCAGAGCCTCTTGCCGAAAAGGCAAACGTCCGGCTCCTTCTCCCACAAGGAAGGGCCCAGCCCTGAAAGCTCTTGCTGCTCTTCACGGTGCCTTAGCGCCCTATCTACAGGCACAACAGCACTGGGGATCTGTGCTTTCCCAGAGACGCAAGATCTCATGGCGCTCGGCCGCGGGCAGCGCCTCTTGCCGAAAAGGCAAACGTCCGGCTAATTCTCCCACAAGGAAGGGCCCAGCCTGAAAGCTGTTGCTGCTCTTCACCTACCCTTGGCGCACTATCTACAGGCACAACAGCAGTGGGGATCTGTGCTTTCCCAGAGACGCAACATCTCATGGCGCTCGGCCGCGGCAGAGCCTCTTGCCGAAAAGGCAAACGTCCGGCTCCTTCTCCCACAAGGAAGGGCCCAGCCCTGAAAGCTCTTGCTGCTCTTCACGGTGCCTTGGCGCCCTATCGACAGGCACAACAGCAGTGGGGATCTGTGCTTTCCCAGAGACGCAACATCTCATGGCGCTCGGCCGCGGCAGAGCCTCTTGCCGAAAAGGCAAACGTCCGGCTCCTTCTCCCACAAGGAAGGGCCCAGCCCTGAAAGCTGTTGCTGCTCTTCACGGTGCCTTGGCGCCCTATCTACAGGCACAACAGCAGTGGGGATCTGTGCTTTCCCAGAGACGCAACATCTCATGGCGCTCGGCCGCGCAGAGCCTCTTGCCGAAAAGGCAAACGTCCGGCTCCTTCTCCCACAAGGAAGGGCCCAGCCCTGAAAGCTCTTGCTGCTCTTCACGGTGCCTTGGCACCCTATCGACAGGCACAACAGCAGTGGGGATCTGTGCTTTCCCAGAGACGCAACATCTCATGGCGCTCGGCCGCGGCAGAGCCTCTTGCCGAAAAGGCAAACGTCCGGCTCCTTCTCCCACAAGGAAGGGCACAGCCCTGAGAGCTCTTGCTGATCTTCACCTACACTTGGCGCCCAATCTACAGGCACAACAGCAGTGGGGATCTGTGCTTTCCCAGAGACGCAACATCTCATGGCGCTCGGCCGCGGCAGAGCCTCTTGCCGAAAAGGCAAACGTCCTGCTCCTTCTCCCACAAGGAAGGGCCCAGCCCTGAAAGCTCTTGCTGCTCTTCACGGTGCCTTAGCACCCTATTCTACAGGCACAACAGCAGTGGGGATCTGTGCTTTCCCAGAGACGCAACATCTCATGGCGCTCGGCCGCGGCAGAGCCTCTTGCCGAAAAGGCAAACGTCCGGCTCCTTCTCCCACAAGGAAGGGCCCAGCCCTGAAAGCTCTTGCTGCTCTTCACGGTGCCTTGGCGCCCTATCTACATGCACAACAGCAGTGGGGATCTGTGCTTTCCCAGAGACGCAACATCTCATGGCGCTCGGCCGCGGCAGAGCCTCTTGCCGAGAAGGCAAACGTCCGGCTCCTTCTCCCACAAGGAAGGGCCCAGCCCTGAAAGCTCTTGCTGCTCTTCACCTACCCTTGGCGCCCTATCGACAGGCACAACAGCAGTGGGGATCTGTGCTTTCCCAGAGACACAAGATCTCATGGCGCTCGGCCGCGGCAGAGCCTCTTGCCGAAAAGGCAAACGTCCGGCTCCTTCTCCCACAAGGAAGGGCCCAGCCCTGAAAGCTCTTGCTGCTCTTCACGGTGCCTTGGCGCCCTATCTACAGGCACAACAGCAGCGGGGATCTGTGCTTTCCCAGAGACGCAACATCTCATGGCGCTCGGCCGCGGCAGAGCCTCTTGCCGAAAAGGCAAACGTCCGGCTCCTTCTCCCACAAGGAAGGGCCCAGCCCTGAAAGCTCTTGCTGCTCTTCACGGTGCCTTGGCACCCTATCTACAGGCACAACAGCAGTGGGGATCTGTGCTTTCCCAGAGACGCAACATCTCATGGCGCTCGGCCGCGGCAGAGCCTCTTGCCGAGAAGGCAAACGTCCGGCTCCTTCTACCACAAGGAAGGGCCCAGCCCTGAAAGCTCTTGCTGCTCTTCATGGTGCCTTGGCGCCCTATCTACAGGCACAACAGCAGTGGGGATCTGTGCTTTCCCAGAGACGCAACATCTCATGGCGCTCGGCCGCGGCAGAGCCTCTTGCCGACAAGGCAAACGTCCCGCTCCTTCTCCCACAAGGAAGGGCCCAGCCCTGAAAGCTCTTGCTGCTCTTCATGGTGCCTTGGCGCCCTATCTACAGGCACAACAGCACTGGGGATCTGTGCTTTCCCAGAGACGCAAGATCTCATGGCGCTCGGCCGCGGCAGCGCCTCTTGCCGAAAAGGCAAACGTCCGGCTAATTCTCCCACAAGGAAGGGCCCAGCCCTGAAAGCTGTTGCTGCTCTTCACCTACCCTTGGCGCACTATCTACAGGCACAACAGCAGTGGGGATCTGTGCTTTCCCAGAGACGCAAGATCTCATGGCGCTCGGCCGCGGCAGAGCCTCTTGCCGAAAAGGCAAACGTCCTGCTCCTTCTCCCACAAGGAAGGGCCCAGCCCTGAAAGCTCTTGCTGCTCTTCACGGTGCCTTGGCACCCTATCTACAGGCACAACAGCAGTCTGGATCAGTGCTTTCCCAGAGACGCAACATCTCATGGCGCTCGGCCGCGGCAGAGCCTCTTGCCGAAAAGGCAAACGTCCGGCTCCTTCTCCCACAAGGAAGGGCCCAGCCCTGAAAGCTCTTGCTGCTCTTCACGGTGCCTTGGCGCCCTATCGACAGGCACAACAGCAGTGGGGATCTGTGCTTTCCCAGAGACGCAACATCTCATGGCACTCGGCCGCGGCAGACCCTCTTGCCGAAAAGGCAAACGTCCGGCTCCTTCTCCCACAAGGAAGGGCCCAGCCCTGAAAGCTCTTGCTGCTCTTCACGGTGCCTTGGCACCCTATCTACAGGCACAACAGCAGTGGGGATCTGTGCTTTCCCAGAGACAAAAGATCTCATGGCGCTCGGCCGCGGCAGAGCCTCTTGCCGAAAAGGCAAACGTCCGGCTCCTTCTCCCACAAGGAAGGGCCCAGCCCTGAAAGCTCTTGCTGCTCTTCACGGTGCCTTGGCACCCTATCGACAGGCACAACAGCAGTGGGGATCTGTGCTTTCCCAGAGACGCAAGATCTCATGGCGCTCGGCCGCGGCAGAGCCTCTTGCCGAAAAGGCAAACGTCCGGCTCCTTCTCCCACAAGGAAGGGCCAGCCCTGAGAGCTCTTGCTGATCTTCACCTACACTTGGCGCCCAATCTACAGGCACAACAGCAGTGGGGATCTGTGCTTTCCCAGAGACGCAACATCTCATGGCGCTCGGCCGCGGCAGAGCCTCTTGCCGAAAAGGCAAACGTCCTGCTCCTTCTCCCACAAGGAAGGGCCCAGCCCTGAAAGCTCTTGCTGCTCTTCACGGTGCCTTGGCACCCTATCTACAGGCACAACAGCAGTGGGGATCTGTGCTTTCCCAGAGACGCAACATCTCATGGCGCTCGGCCGCGGCAGAGCCTCTTGCCGAAAAGGCAAACGTCCGGCTCCTTCTCCCACAAGGAAGGGCCCAGCCCTGAAAGCTCTTGCTGCTCTTCACGGTGCCTTGGCGCCCTATCGACAGGCACAACAGCAGTGGGGATCTGTGCTTTCCCAGAGACGCAAGATCTCATGGCGCTCGGCCGCGGCAGAGCCTCTTGCCGAAAAGGCAAACGTCCGGCTCCTTCTCCCACAAGGAAGGGCCCAGCCCTGAAAGCTCTTGCTGCTCTTCACGGTGCCTTGGCGCCCTATCTACATGCACAACAGCAGTGGGGATCTGTGCTTTCCCAGAGACGCAACATCTCATGGCGCTCGGCCGCGGCAGAGCCTCTTGCCGAGAAGGCAAACGTCCGGCTCCTTCTCCCACAAGGAAGGGCCCAGCCCTGAAAGCTCTTGCTGCTCTTCACCTACCCTTGGCGCCCTATCGACAGGCACAACAGCACTGGGGATCTGTGCTTTCCCAGAGACGCAAGATCTCATGGCGCTCGGCCGCGGCAGAGCCTCTTGCCGAAAAGGCAAACATCCGGCTCCTTCTCCCACAAGGAAGGGCCCAGCCCTGAAAGCTCTTGCTGCTCTTCACGGTGCCTTGGCGCCCTATCTACAGGCACAACAGCAGTGGGGATCTGTGCTTTCCCAGAGACGCAAGATCTCATGGCGCTCGGCCGCGGCAGAGCCTCCTGCCGAAAAGGCAAACGTCCGGCTCCTTCTCCCACAAGGAAGGGCCCAGCCCTGAAAGCTCTTGCTGCTCTTCACGGTGCCTTGGCACCCTATCTACCGGCACAGCAGCAGTGGGGATCTGTGCTTTCCCAGAGACGCAACATCTCATGGCGCTCGGCCGCGCAGAGCCTCTTGCCGAAAAGGCAAACGGCCGGCTCCTTCTCCCACAAGAAGGGCCCAGCCCTGAAAGCTCTTGCTGCTCTTCACCTACCCTTGGCGCCCAAAAAACAGGCACAACAGCAGTGGGGATCTGTGCTTTCCCAGAGACGCAACATCTCATGGCGCTCGGCCGCGGCAGAGCCTCTTGCCGAAAAGGCAAACGTCCGGCTCCTTCTCCCACAAGGAAGGGCCCAGCCCTGAAAGCTCTTGCTGCTCTTCCACGGTGCCTTGGAGCCCTATCTACAGGCACAACAGCAGTGGGGATCTGTGCTTTCCCAGAGACGCAACATCTCATGGCGCTCGGCCACGGCAGAGCCTCTTGCCGAAAAGGCAAACGTCCGGCTCCTTCTCCCACAAGGAAGGGCCCAGCCCTGAAAGCTCTTGCTGCTCTTCACGGTGCCTTGGCGCACTATCTACAGGCACAACAGCAGTGGGGATCTGTGCTTTCCCAGAGACGCAAGATCTCATGGCGCTCGGCCGCGGCAGAGCCTCTTGCCGAAAAGGCAAACGTCCGGCTCCTTCTCCCACAAGGAAGGGCCCAGCCCTGAAAGCTCTTGCTGCTCTTCACGGTGCCTTGGCGCCCTATCTACAGGCACAACAGCAGTGGGGATCTGTGCTTTCCCAGAGACGCAACATCTCATGGCGCTCGGCCGCAGCAGAGCCTCTTGCCGAAAAGGCAAACGTCCGGCTCCTTCTCCCACAAGGAAGGGCCCAGCCCTGAAAGCTCTTGCTGATCTTCACGGTGCCTTGGCGCCCTATCGACAGGAACAACAGCAGTGGGGATCTGTGCTTTCCCAGTGACACAAGATCTCATGGCGCTCGGCCGCGGCAGAGCCTCTTGCCGAAAAGGCAAACGTCCTGCTCCTTCTCCCACAAGGAAGGGCCCAGCCCTGAGAGCTCTTGCTGATCTTCACCTACACTTGGCGCCCAATCTACAGGCACAACAGCAGTGGGGATCTGTGCTTTCCCAGAGATGCAAGATCTCATGGCGCTCGTCCGCGGCAGCGCCTCTTGCCGAAAAGGCAAACGTCCGGCTAATACTCCCACAAGGAAGGGCCCAGCCCTGAAAGCTGTTGCTGCTCTTCATGGTGCCTTGGCGCACTATCTACAGGCACTACATCAGTGGGGATCTGTGCTTTCCCAGAGACACAAGATCTCATGGCGCTCGGCCGCGGCAGAGCCTCTTGCCGAAAAGGCAAATGTCCTGCTCCTTCTCCCACAAGGAAGGGCCCAGCCCTGAAAGCTCTTGCTGCTCTTCACGGTGCCTTGGCGCACTATCTACAGGCACAACAGCAGTGGGGATCTGTGCTTTCCCAGAGACGCAAGATCTCATGGCGCTCGGCCGCGGCAGAGCCTCTTGACGAAAAGGCAAACGTCCGGCTCCTTCTCCCACAAGGAAGGGCCCAGCCCTGAAAGCTCTTGCTGCTCTTCCACGGTGCCTTGGAGCCCTATCTACAGGCACAACAGCAGTGGGGATCTGTGCTTTCCCAGAGACGCAACATCTCATGGCGCTCGGCCGCGGCAGAGCCTCCTGCCGAAAAGGCAAACGTCCGGCTCCTTCTCCCACAAGGAAGGGCCCAGCCCTGAAAGCTCTTGCTGCTCTTCACGGTGCCTTGGCGCCCTATCTACAGGCACAACAGCAGTGGGGATCTGTGCTTTCCCAGAGACGCAACATCTCATGGCGCTCGGCCGCGGCAGAGCCTCTTGCCGAAAAGGCAAACGTCCGGCTCCTTCTCCCACAAGGAAGGGCCCAGCCCTGAAAGCTCTTGCTGCTCTTCACGGTGCCTTGGCACCCTATCTACAGGCACAACAGCAGTGGGGATCTGTGCTTTCCCAGAGACGCAACATCTCATGGCGCTCGGCCGCGGCAGAGCCTCTTGCCGAGAAGGCAAACGTCCGGCTCCTTCTACCACAAGGAAGGGCCCAGCCCTGAAAGCTCTTGCTGCTCTTCATGGTGCCTTGGCGCCCTATCTACAGGCACAACAGCAGTGGGGATCTGTGCTTTCCCAGAGACGCAACATCTCATGGCGCTCGGCCGCGGCAGAGCCTATTGCCGAGAAGGCAAACGTCCCGCTCCTTCTCCCACAAGGAAGGGCCCAGCCCTGAAAGCTCTTGCTGCTCTTCATGGTGCCTTGGCGCCCTATCTACAGGCACAACAGCACTGGGGATCTGTGCTTTCCCAGAGACGCAAGATCTCATGGCGCTCGGCCGCGGCAGCGCCTCTTGCCGAAAAGGCAAACGTCCGGCTAATTCTCCCACAAGGAAGGGCCCAGCCCTGAAAGCTGTTGCTGCTCTTCACCTACCCTTGGCGCACTATCTACAGGCACAACAGCAGTGGGGATCTGTGCTTTCCCAGAGACGCAACATCTCATGGCGCTCGGCCGCGGCAGAGCCTCTTGCCGAAAAGGCAAACGTCCTGCTCCTTCTCCCACAAGGAAGGGCCCAGCCCTGAAAGCTCTTGCTGCTCTTCACGGTGCCTTGGCACCCTATCTACAGGCACAACAGCAGTGGGGATCTGTGCTTTCCCAGAGACGCAACATCTCATGGCGCTCGGCCGCGGCAGAGCCTCTTGCCGAAAAGGCAAACGTCCGGCTCCTTCTCCCACAAGGAAGGGCCCAGCCCTGAAAGCTCTTGCTGCTCTTCACGGTGCCTTGGCGCCCTATCGACAGGCACAACAGCAGTGGGGATCTGTGCTTTCCCAGAGACGCAACATCTCATGGCGCTCGGCCGCGGCAGCGCCTCTTGCCGAAAAGGCAAACGTCCGGCTCCTTCTCCCACAAGGAAGGGCCCAGCCCTGAAAGCTCTTGCTGCTCTTCACGGTGCCTTGGCGCCCTATCTACAGGCACAACAGCAGTGGGGATCTGTGCTTTCCCAGAGACGCAAGATCTCATGGCGCTCGGCCGCGGCAGAGCCTCTTGCCGAAAAGGCAAACGTCCGGCTCCTTCTCCCACAAGGAAGGGCCCAGCCCTGAAAGCTCTTGCTGCTCTTCACGGTGCCTTGGCGCCCTATCGACAGGAACAACAGCAGTGGGGATCTGTGCTTTCCCAGTGACACAAGATCTCATGGCGCTCGGCCGCGGCAGAGCCTCTTGCCGAAAAGGCAAACGTCCTGCTCCTTCTCCCACAAGGAAGGGCCCAGCCCTGAGAGCTCTTGCTGATCTTCACCTACACTTGGCGCCCAATCTACAGGCACAACAGCAGTGGGGATCTGTGCTTTCCCAGAGATGCAAGATCTCATGGCGCTCGTCCGCGGCAGAGCCTCTTGCCGAAAAGGCAAACGTCCGGCTAATACTCCCACAAGGAAGGGCCCAGCCCTGAAAGCTCTTGCTGCTCTTCACCTACCCTTGGCGCACTATCTACAGGCACTACATCAGTGGGGATCTGTGCTTTCCCAGAGACACAAGATCTCATGGCGCTCGGCCGCGGCAGAGCCTCTTGCCGAAAAGGCAAATGTCCTGCTCCTTCTCCCACAAGGAAGGGCCCAGCCCTGAAAGCTCTTGCTGCTCTTCACGGTGCCTTGGCGCACTATCTACAGGCACAACAGCAGTGGGGATCTGTGCTTTCCCAGAGACGCAACATCTCATGGCGCTCGGCCGCGGCAGAGCCTCTTGACGAAAAGGCAAACGTCCGGCTCCTTCTCCCACAAGGAAGGGCCCAGCCCTGAAAGCTCTTGCTGCTCTTCCACGGTGCCTTGGAGCCCTATCTACAGGCACAACAGCAGTGGGGATCTGTGCTTTCCCAGAGACGCAACATCTCATGGCGCTCGGCCACGGCAGAGCCTCCTGCCGAAAAGGCAAACGTCCGGCTCCTTCTCCCACAAGGAAGGGCCCAGCCCTGAAAGCTCTTGCTGCTCTTCACGGTGCCTTGGCGCCCTATCTACAGGCACAACAGCAGTGGGGATCTGTGCTTTCCCAGAGACGCAACATCTCATGGCGCTCGGCCGCGGCAGAGCCTCTTGCCGAAAAGGCAAACGTCCGGCTCCTTCTCCCACAAGGAAGGGCCCAGCCCTGAAAGCTCTTGCTGCTCTTCACGGTGCCTTGGCACCCTATCTACAGGCACAACAGCAGTGGGGATCTGTGCTTTCCCAGAGACGCAACATCTCATGGCGCTCGGCCGCGGCAGAGCCTCTTGCCGAGAAGGCAAACGTCCGGCTCCTTCTACCACAAGGAAGGGCCCAGCCCTGAAAGCTCTTGCTGCTCTTCATGGTGCCTTGGCGCCCTATCTACAGGCACAACAGCAGTGGGGATCTGTGCTTTCCCAGAGACGCAACATCTCATGGCGCTCGGCCGCGGCAGAGCCTCTTGCCGAGAAGGTAAACGTCCCGCTCCTTCTCCCACAAGGAAGGGCCCAGCCCTGAAAGCTCTTGCTGCTCTTCATGGTGCCTTGGCGCCCTATCTACAGGCACAACAGCACTGGGGATCTGTGCTTTCCCAGAGACGCAAGATCTCATGGCGCTCGGCCGCGGCAGCGCCTCTTGCCGAAAAGGCAAACGTCCGGCTAATTCTCCCACAAGGAAGGGCCCAGCCCTGAAAGCTGTTGCTGCTCTTCACCTACCCTTGGCGCACTATCTACAGGCACAACAGCAGTGGGGATCTGTGCTTTCCCAGAGACGCAACATCTCATGGCGCTCGGCCGCGGCAGAGCCTCTTGCCGAAAAGGCAAACGTCCTGCTCCTTCTCCCACAAGGAAGGGCCCAGCCCTGAAAGCTCTTGCTGCTCTTCACGGTGCCTTGGCACCCTATCTACAGGCACAACAGCAGTGGGGATCTGTGCTTTCCCAGAGACGCAACATCTCATGGCGCTCGGCCGCGGCAGAGCCTCTTGCCGAAAAGGCAAACGTCCGGCTCCTTCTCCCACAAGGAAGGGCCCAGCCCTGAAAGCTCTTGCTGCTCTTCACGGTGCCTTGGCGCCCTATCGACAGGCACAACAGCAGTGGGGATCTGTGCTTTCCCAGAGACGCAACATCTCATGGCGCTCGGCCGCGGCAGACCCTCTTGCCGAAAAGGCAAACGTCCGGCTCCTTCTCCCACAAGGAAGGGCCCAGCCCTGAAAGCTCTTGCTGCTCTTCACGGTGCCTTGGCGCCCTATCTACAGGCACAACAGCAGTGGGGATCTGTGCTTTCCCAGAGACGCAAGATCTCATGGCGCTCGGCCGCGGCAGAGCCTCTTGCCGAAAAGGCAAACGTCCGGCTCCTTCTCCCACAAGGAAGGGCCCAGCCCTGAAAGCTCTTGCTGCTCTTCACGGTGCCTTGGCACCCTATCGACAGGCACAACAGCAGTGGGGATCTGTGCTTTCCCAGAGACGCAAGATCTCATGGCGCTCGGCCGCGGCAGAGCCTCTTGCCGAAAAGGCAAACGTCCGGCTCCTTCTCCCACAAGGAAGGGCACAGCCCTGAGAGCTCTTGCTGATCTTCACCTACACTTGGCGCCCAATCTACAGGCACAACAGCAGTGGGGATCTGTGCTTTCCCAGAGACGCAACATCTCATGGCGCTCGGCCGCGGCAGAGCCTCTTGCCGAAAAGGCAAACGTCCTGCTCCTTCTCCCACAAGGAAGGGCCCAGCCCTGAAAGCTCTTGCTGCTCTTCACGGTGCCTTGGCACCCTATCTACAGGCACAACAGCAGTGGGGATCTGTGCTTTCCCAGAGACGCAACATCTCATGGCGCTCGGCCGCGTCAGAGCCTCTTGCCGAAAAGGCAAACGTCCGGCTCCTTCTCCCACAAGGAAGGGCCCAGCCCTGAAAGCTCTTGCTGCTCTTCACGGTGCCTTGGCGCCCTATCGACAGGCACAACAGCAGTGGGGATCTGTGCTTTCCCAGAGACGCAACATCTCATGGCGCTCGGCCGCGTCAGAGCCTCTTGCCGAAAAGGCAAACGTCCGGCTCCTTCTCCCACAAGGAAGGGCCCAGCCCTGAAAGCTCTTGCTGCTCTTCACGGTGCCTTGGCGCCCTATCGACAGGCACAACAGCAGTGGGGATCTGTGCTTTCCCAGAGACGCAACATCTCATGGCGCTCGGCCGCGGCAGAGCCTCTTGCCGAGAAGGCAAACGTCCGGCTCCTTCTCCCACAAGGAAGGGCCCAGCCCTGAAAGCTCTTGCTGCTCTTCACCTACCCTTGGCGCCCTATCGACAGGCACAACAGCACTGGGGATCTGTGCTTTCCCAGAGACGCAAGATCTCATGGCGCTCGGCCGCGGCAGAGCCTCTTGCCGAAAAGGCAAACATCCGGCTCCTTCTCCCACAAGGAAGGGCCCAGCCCTGAAAGCTCTTGCTGCTCTTCACGGTGCCTTGGCGCCCTATCTACAGGCACAACAGCAGTGGGGATCTGTGCTTTCCCAGAGACGCAAGATCTCATGGCGCTCGGCCGCGGCAGAGCCTCCTGCCGAAAAGGCAAACGTCCGGCTCCTTCTCCCACAAGGAAGGGCCCAGCCCTGAAAGCTCTTGCTGCTCTTCACGGTGCCTTGGCACCCTATCTACAGGCACAGCAGCAGTGGGGATCTGTGCTTTCCCAGAGACGCAACATCTCATGGCGCTCGGCCGCGGCAGAGCCTCTTGCCGAAAAGGCAAACGGCCGGCTCCTTCTCCCACAAGGAAGGGCCCAGCCCTGAAAGCTCTTGCTGCTCTTCACCTACCCTTGGCGCCCAAAAAACAGGCACAACAGCAGTGGGGATCTGTGCTTTCCCAGAGACGCAAGATCTCATGGCGCTCGGCCGCGGCAGAGCCTCTTGCCGAAAAGGCAAACGTCCGGCTCCTTCTCCCACAAGGAAGGGCCCAGCCCTGAAAGCTCTTGCTGCTCTTCCACGGTGCCTTGGAGCCCTATCTACAGGCACAACAGCAGTGGGGATCTGTGCTTTCCCAGAGACGCAACATCTCATGGCGCTCGGCCACGGCAGAGCCTCTTGCCGAAAAGGCAAACGTCCGGCTCCTTCTCCCACAAGGAAGGGCCCAGCCCTGAAAGCTCTTGCTGCTCTTCACGGTGCCTTGGCGCACTATCTACAGGCACAACAGCAGTGGGGATCTGTGCTTTCCCAGAGACGCAAGATCTCATGGCGCTCGGCCGCGGCAGAGCCTCTTGCCGAAAAGGCAAACGTCCGGCTCCTTCTCCCACAAGGAAGGGCCCAGCCCTGAAAGCTCTTGCTGCTCTTCACGGTGCCTTGGCGCCCTATCTACAGGCACAACAGCAGTGGGGATCTGTGCTTTCCCAGAGACGCAACATCTCATGGCGCTCGGCCGCAGCAGAGCCTCTTGCCGAAAAGGCAAACGTCCGGCTCCTTCTCCCACAAGGAAGGGCCCAGCCCTGAAAGCTCTTGCTGATCTTCACGGTACCTTGGCGCCCTATCGACAGGAACAACAGCAGTGGGGATCTGTGCTTTCCCAGTGACACAAGATCTCATGGCGCTCGGCCGCGGCAGAGCCTCTTGCCGAAAAGGCAAACGTCCTGCTCCTTCTCCCACAAGGAAGGGCCCAGCCCTGAGAGCTCTTGCTGATCTTCACCTACACTTGGCGCCCAATCTACAGGCACAACAGCAGTGGGGATCTGTGCTTTCCCAGAGATGCAAGATCTCATGGCGCTCGTCCGCGGCAGCGCCTCTTGCCGAAAAGGCAAACGTCCGGCTAATACTCCCACAAGGAAGGGCCCAGCCCTGAAAGCTCTTGCTGCTCTTCACCTACCCTTGGCGCACTATCTACAGGCACTACATCAGTGGGGATCTGTGCTTTCCCAGAGACACAAGATCTCATGGCGCTCGGCCGCGGCAGATCCTCTTGCCGAAAAGGCAAATGTCCTGCTCCTTCTCCCACAAGGAAGGGCCCAGCCCTGAAAGCTCTTGCTGCTCTTCACGGTGCCTTGGCGCACTATCTACAGGCACAACAGCAGTGGGGATCTGTGCTTTCCCAGAGACGCAAGATCTCATGGCGCTCGGCCGCGGCAGAGCCTCTTGCCGAAAAGGCAAACGTCCGGCTCCTTCTCCCACAAGGAAGGGCCCAGCCCTGAAAGCTCTTGCTGCTCTTCCACGGTGCCTTGGAGCCCTATCTACAGGCACAACAGCAGTGGGGATCTGTGCTTTCCCAGAGACGCAACATCTCATGGCGCTCGGCCACGGCAGAGCCTCCTGCCGAAAAGGCAAACGTCCGGCTCCTTCTCCCACAAGGAAGGGCCCAGCCCTGAAAGCTCTTGCTGCTCTTCAGGGTGCCTTGGCGCCCTATCTACAGGCACAACAGCAGTGGGGATCTGTGCTTTCCCAGAGACGCAACATCTCATGGCGCTCGGCCGCGGCAGAGCCTCTTGCCGAGAAGGCAAACGTCCGGCTCCTTCTCCCACAAGGAAGGGCCCAGCCCTGAAAGCTCTTGCTGATCTTCACGGTGCCTTGGCGCCCTATCGACAGGAACAACAGCAGTGGGGATCTGTGCTTTCCCAGTGACACAAGATCTCATGGCGCTCGGCCGCGGCAGAGCCTCTTGCCGAAAAGGCAAACGTCCTGCTCCTTCTCCCACAAGGAAGAGCACAGCCCTGAGAGCTCTTGCTGATCTTCACCTACACTTGGCGCCCAATCTACAGGCACAACAGCAGTGGGGATCTGTGCTTTCCCAGAGACGCAACATCTCATGGCGCTCCGCCGCGGCAGAGCCTCCTGCCGAAAAGGCAAACGTCCGGCTCCTTCTCCCACAAGGAAGGGCACAGCCCTGAAAGCTCTTGCTGCTCTTCATGGTGCCTTGGCGCCCTATCTACAGGCACAACAGCAGTGGGGATCTGTGCTTTCCCAGAGACGCAAGATCTCATGGCGCTCGGCCGCGGCAGAGCCTCTTGCCGAGAAGGCAAACGTCCGGCTCCTTCTCCCACAAGGAAGGGCACAGCCCTGAAAGCTCTTGCTGCTCTTCACGGTGCCTTGGCGCCCTATCTACAGGCACAACAGCAGTGGGGATCTGTGCTTTCCCAGAGACAAAATATCTCATGGCGCTCGGCCGCGGCAGCGCCTCTTCCCGAAAAGGCAAACGTCTGGCTCCTTCTCCCACAAGGAAGGGCCCAGCCCTGAAAGCTCTTGCTGCTCTTCACCTACCCTTGGCGCCCTATCGACAGGCACAACAGCAGTGGGGATCTGTGCTTTCCCAGAGACGCAACATCTCATGGCGCTCGGCCGCGGCAGAGCCTCTTGCCGAAAAGGCAAACATCCGGCTCCTTCTCCCACAAGGAAGGGCCCAGCCCTGAAAGCTCTTGCTGCTCTTCACGGTGCCTTGGCGCCCTATCTACAGGCACAACAGCAGTGGGGATCTGTGCTTTCCCAGAGACGCAACATCTCATGGCGCTCGGCCGCGGCAGAGCCTCCTGCCGAAAAGGCAAACGTCCGGCTCCTTCTCCCACAAGGAAGGGCACAGCCCTGAAAGCTGTTGCTGCTCTTCATGGTGCCTTGGCGCCCTATCTACAGGCACAACAGCAGTGGGGATCTGTGCTTTCCCAGAGACGCAAGATCTCATGGCGCTCGGCCGCGGCAGAGCCTCTTGCCGAGAAGGCAAACGTCCGGCTCCTTCTCCCACAAGGAAGGGCACAGCCCTGAAAGCTCTTGCTGCTCTTCACGGTGCCTTGGCGCCCTATCTACAGGCACAACAGCAGTGGGGATCTGTGCTTTCCCAGAGACAAAAGATCTCATGGCGCTCGGCCGCGGCAGCGCCTCTTCCCGAAAAGGCAAACGTCTGGCTCCTTCTCCCACAAGGAAGGGCCCAGCCCTGAAAGCTCTTGCTGCTCTTCACCTACCCTTGGCGCCCTATCGACAGGCACAACAGCAGTGGGGATCTGTGCTTTCCCAGAGACGCAAGATCTCATGGCGCTCGGCCGCGGCAGAGCCTCTTGCCGAAAAGGCAAACATCCGGCTCCTTCTCCCACAAGGAAGGGCCCAGCCCTGAAAGCTCTTGCTGCTCTTCACGGTGCCTTGGCGCCCTATCTACAGGCACAACAGCAGTGGAGATCTGTGCTTTCCCAGAGACGCAACATCTCATGGCGCTCGGCCGCGGCAGAGCCTCCTGCCGAAAAGGCAAACGTCCGGCTCCTTCTCCCACAAGGAAGGGCCCAGCCCTGAAAGCTGTTGCTGCTCTTCACGGTGCCTTGGCACCCTATCTACAGGCACAGCAGCAGTGGGGATCTGTGCTTTCCCAGAGACGCAACATCTCATGGCGCTCGGCCGCGGCAGAGCCTCTTGCCGAAAAGGAAAACGTCCGGCTCCTTCTCCCACAAGGAAGGGCCCAGCCCTGAAAGCTCTTGCTGCTCTTCACCTACCCTTGGCGCCCTATCTACAGGCACAACAGCAGTGGGGATCTGTGCTTTCCCAGAGACGCAACATCTCATGGCGCTCGGCCGCGGCAGAGCCTCTTGCCGAAAAGGCAAACGTCCGGCTCCTTCTCCCACAAGGAAGGGCCCAGCCCTGAAAGCTCTTGCTGCTCTTCCACGGTGCCTTGGAGCCCTATCTACAGGCACAACAGCAGTGGGGATCTGTGCTTTCCCAGAGACGCAACATCTCATGGCGCTCGTCCACGGCAGAGCCTCTTGCCGAAAAGGCAAACGTCCGGCTCCTTCTCCCACAAGGAAGGGCCCAGCCCTGAAAGCTCTTGCTGCTCTTCACGGTGCCTTGGCGCACTATCTACAGGCACAACAGCAGTGGGGATCTGTGCTTTCCCAGAGACGCAACATCTCATGGCGCTCGGCCGCGGCAGAGCCTCTTGCCGAAAAGGCAAACGTCTGGCTCCTTCTCCCACAAGGAAGGGCCCAGCCCTGAAAGCTCTTGCTGATCTTCACGGTGCCTTGGCGCCCTATCGACAGGAACAACAGCAGTGGGGATCTGTGCTTTCCCAGTGACACAAGATCTCATGGCGCTCCGCCGCGGCAGAGCCTCTTGCCGAAAAGGCAAACGTCCTGCTCCTTCTCCCACAAGGAAGGGCACAGCCCTGAGAGCTCTTGCTGATCTTCACCTACACTTGGCGCCCAATCTACAGGCACAACAGCAGTGGGGATCTGTGCTTTCCCAGAGACGCAAGATCTCATGGCGCTCGGCCGCGGCAGAGCCTCTTGCCGAAAAGGCAAACGTCCGGCTCCTTCTCCCACAAGGAAGGGCCCAGCCCTGAAAGCTCTTGCTGATCTTCACGGTGCCTTGGCGCCCTATCTACAGGCACAACAGCAGTGGGGATCTGTGCTTTCCCAGAGACGCAACATCTCATGGCGCTCTGCCGCGGCAGAGCCTCCTGCCGAAAAGGCAAACGTCCGGCTCCTTCTCCCACAAGGAAGGGCACAGCCCTGAAAGCTGTTGCTGCTCTTCATGGTGCCTTGGCGCCCTATCTACAGGCACAACAGCAGTGGGGATCTGTGCTTTCCCAGAGACGCAAGATCTCATGGCGCTCGGCCGCGGCAGAGCCTCTTGCCGAGAAGGCAAACGTCCGGCTCCTTCTCCCACAAGGAAGGGCACAGCCCTGAAAGCTCTTGCTGCTCTTCACGGTGCCTTGGCGCCCTATCTACAGGCACAACAGCAGTGGGGATCTGTGCTTTCCCAGAGACAAAAGATCTCATGGCGCTCGGCCGCGGCAGCGCCTCTTCCCGAAAAGGCAAACGTCTGGCTCCTTCTCCCACAAGGAAGGGCCCAGCCCTGAAAGCTCTTGCTGCTCTTCACCTACCCTTGGCGCCCTATCGACAGGCACAACAGCAGTGGGGATCTGTGCTTTCCCAGAGACGCAAGATCTCATGGCGCTCGGCCGCGGCAGAGCCTCTTGCCGAAAAGGCAAACATCCGGCTCCTTCTCCCACAAGGAAGGGCCCAGCCCTGAAAGCTCTTGCTGCTCTTCACGGTGCCTTGGCGCCCTATCTACAGGCACAACAGCAGTGGGGATCTGTGCTTTCCCAGAGACGCAACATCTCATGGCGCTCGGCCGCGGCAGAGCCTCCTGCCGAAAAGGCAAACGTCCGGCTCCTTCTCCCACAAGGAAGGGCACAGCCCTGAAAGCTGTTGCTGCTCTTCATGGTGCCTTGGCGCCATATCTACAGGCACAACAGCAGTGGGGATCTGTGCTTTCCCAGAGACGCAAGATCTCATGGCGCTCGGCCGCGGCAGAGCCTCTTGCCGAGAAGGCAAACGTCCGGCTCCTTCTCCCACAAGGAAGGGCACAGCCCTGAAAGCTCTTGCTGCTCTTCACGGTGCCTTGGCGCCCTATCTACAGGCACAACAGCAGTGGGGATCTGTGCTTTCCCAGAGACAAAAGATCTCATGGCGCTCGGCCGCGGCAGCGCCTCTTCCCGAAAAGGCAAACGTCTGGCTCCTTCTCCCACAAGGAAGGGCCCAGCCCTGAAAGCTCTTGCTGCTCTTCACCTACCCTTGGCGCCCTATCGACAGGCACAACAGCAGTGGGGATCTGTGCTTTCCCAGAGACGCAAGATCTCATGGCGCTCGGCCGCGGCAGAGCCTCTTGCCGAAAAGGCAAACATCCGGCTCCTTCTCCCACAAGGAAGGGCCCAACCCTGAAAGCTCTTGCTGCTCTTCACAGTGCCTTGGCGCCCTATCTACAGGCACAACAGCAGTGGAGATCTGTGCTTTCCCAGAGACGCAACATCTCATGGCGCTCGGCCGCGGCAGAGCCTCCTGCCGAAAAGGCAAACGTCCGGCTCCTTCTCCCACAAGGAAGGGCCCAGCCCTGAAAGCTCTTGCTGCTCTTCACGGTGCCTTGGCACCCTATCTACAGGCACAGCAGCAGTGGGGATCTGTGCTTTCCCAGAGACGCAACATCTCATGGCGCTCGGCCGCGGCAGAGCCTCTTGCCGAAAAGGCAAACGTCCGGCTCCTTCTCCCACAAGGAAGGGCCCAGCCCTGAAAGCTCTTGCTGCTCTTCACCTACCCTTGGCGCCCAAAAAACAGGCACAACAGCAGTGGGGATCTGTGCTTTCCCAGAGACGCAACATCTCATGGCGCTCGGCCGCGGCAGAGCCTCTTGCCGAAAAGGCAAACGTCCGGCTCCTTCTCCCACAAGGAAGGGCCCAGCCCTGAAAGCTCTTGCTGCTCTTCCACGGTGCCTTGGAGCCCTATCTACAGGCACAACAGCAGTGGGGATCTGTGCTTTCCCAGAGACGCAACATCTCATGGCGCTCGTCCACGGCAGAGCCTCTTGCCGAAAAGGCAAACGTCCGGCTCCTTCTCCCACAAGGAAGGGCCCAGCCCTGAAAGCTCTTGCTGCTCTTCACGGTGCCTTGGCGCACTATCTACAGGCACAACAGCAGTGGGGATCTGTGCTTTCCCAGAGACGCAACATCTCATGGCGCTCGGCCGCGGCAGAGCCTCTTGCCGAAAAGGCAAACGTCTGGCTCCTTCTCCCACAAGGAAGGGCCCAGCCCTGAAAGCTCTTGCTGATCTTCACGGTGCCTTGGCGCCCTATCGACAGGAACAACAGCAGTGGGGATCTGTGCTTTCCCAGTGACACAAGATCTCATGGCGCTCCGCCGCGGCAGAGCCTCTTGCCGAAAAGGCAAACGTCCTGCTCCTTCTCCCACAAGGAAGGGCACAGCCCTGAGAGCTCTTGCTGATCTTCACCTACACTTGGCGCCCAATCTACAGGCACAACAGCAGTGGGGATCTGTGCTTTCCCAGAGACGCAACATCTCATGGCGCTCCGCCGCGGCAGAGCCTCCTGCCGAAAAGGCAAACGTCCTGCTCCTTCTCCCACAAGGAAGGGCACAGCCCTGAAAGCTGTTGCTGCTCTTCATGGTGCCTTGGCGCCCTATCTACAGGCACAACAGCAGTGGGGATCTGTGCTTTCCCAGAGACGCAAGATCTCATGGCGCTCGGCCGCGGCAGAGCCTCTTGCCGAGAAGGCAAACGTCCGGCTCCTTCTCCCACAAGGAAGGGCACAGCCCTGAAAGCTCTTGCTGCTCTTCACGGTGCCTTGGCGCCCTATCTACAGGCACAACAGCAGTGGGGATCTGTGCTTTCCCAGAGACAAAAGATCTCATGGCGCTCGGCAGCGGCAGCGCCTCTTCCCGAAAAGGCAAACGTCTGGCTCCTTCTCCCACAAGGAAGGGCCCAGCCCTGAAAGCTCTTGCTGCTCTTCACCTACCCTTGGCGCCCTATCGACAGGCACAACAGCAGTGGGGATCTGTGCTTTCCCAGAGACGCAAGATCTCATGGCGCTCGGCCGCGGCAGAGCCTCTTGCCGAAAAGGCAAACATCCGGCTCCTTCTCCCACAAGGAAGGGCCCAGCCCTGAAAGCTCTTGCTGCTCTTCACGGTGCCTTGGCGCCCTATCTACAGGCACAACAGCAGTGGGGATCTGTGCTTTCCCAGAGACGCAACATCTCATGGCGCTCGGCCGCGGCAGAGCCTCCTGCCGAAAAGGCAAACGTCCGGCTCCTTCTCCCACAAGGAAGGGCCCAGCCCTGAAAGCTCTTGCTGCTCTTCACGGTGCCTTGGCACCCTATCTACAGGCACAGCAGCAGTGGGGATCTGTGCTTTCCCAGAGACGCAACATCTCATGGCGCTCGGCCGCGGCAGAGCCTCTTGCCGAAAAGGCAAACGTCCGGCTCCTTCTCCCACAAGGAAGGGCCCAGCCCTGAAAGCTCTTGCTGCTCTTCACCTACCCTTGGCGCCCAAAAAACAGGCACAACAGCAGTGGGGATCTGTGCTTTCCCAGAGACGCAACATCTCATGGCGCTCGGCCGCGGCAGAGCCTCTTGCCGAAAAGGCAAACGTCCGGCTCCTTCTCCCACAAGGAAGGGCCCAGCCCTGAAAGCTCTTGCTGCTCTTCCACGGTGCCTTGGAGCCCTATCTACAGGCACAACAGCAGTGGGGATCTGTGCTTTCCCAGAGACGCAACATCTCATGGCGCTCGGCCACGGCAGAGCCTCTTGCCGAAAAGGCAAACGTCCGGCTCCTTCTCCCACAAGGAAGGGCCCAGCCCTGAAAGCTCTTGCTGCTCTTCACGGTGCCTTGGCGCACTATCTACAGGCACAACAGCAGTGGGGATCTGTGCTTTCCCAGAGACGCAAGATCTCATGGCGCTCGGCCGCGGCAGAGCCTCTTGCCGAAAAGGCAAACGTCCGGCTCCTTCTCCCACAAGGAAGGGCCCAGCCCTGAAAGCTCTTGCTGCTCTTCACGGTGCCTTGGCGCCCTATCTACAGGCACAACAGCAGTGGGGATCTGTGCTTTCCCAGAGACGCAACATCTCATGGCGCTCGGCCGCAGCAGAGCCTCTTGCCGAAAAGGCAAACGTCCGGCTCCTTCTCCCACAAGGAAGGGCCCAGCCCTGAAAGCTCTTGCTGATCTTCACGGTGCCTTGGTGCCCTATCGACAGGAACAACAGCAGTGGGGATCTGTGCTTTCCCAGTGACACAAGATCTCATGGCGCTCGGCCGCGGCAGAGCCTCTTGCCGAAAAGGCAAACGTCCTGCTCCTTCTCCCACAAGGAAGGGCCCAGCCCTGAGAGCTCTTGCTGATCTTCACCTACACTTGGCGCCCAATCTACAGGCACAACAGCAGTGGGGATCTGTGCTTTCCCAGAGACGCAACATCTCATGGCGCTCGGCCGCGGCAGAACCTCTTGCCAAAAAGGCAAACGTCCTGCTCCTTCTCCCACAAGGAAGGGCCCAGCCCTGAAAGCTCTTGCTGCTCTTAACGGTGCCTTGGCGCCCTATCGACAGGCACAACAGCAGTGGGGATCTGTGCTTTCCCAGAGACGCAAGATCTCATGGCGCTCGTGCGCGGCAGCGCCTCTTGCCGAAAAGGCAAACGTCCGGCTAATACTCCCACAAGGAAGGGCCCAGCCCTGAAAGCTGTTGCTGCTCTTCACCTACCCTTGGCGCACTATCTACAGGCACTACATCAGTGGGGATCTGTGCTCTCCCAGAGACACAAGATCTCATGGCGCTCGGCCGCGGCAGAGCCTCTTGCCGAAAAGGCAAACGTCCTGCTCCTTCTCCCACAAGGAAAGGCCCAGCCCTGAAAGCTCTTGCTGCTCTTCACGGTGCCTTGGCGCACTATCTACAGGCACAACAGCAGTGGGGATCTGTGCTTTCCCAGAGACGCAAGATCTCATGGCGCTCGGCCGCGGCAAAGCCTCTTGCCGAGAAGGCAAACGTCCGGCTCCTTCTCCCACAAGGAAGGGCCCAGCCCTGAAAGCTCTTGCTGCTCTTCCACGGTGACTTGGAGCCCTATCTACAGGCACAACAGCAGTGGGGATCTGTGCTTTCCCAGAGACGCAACATCTCATGGCGCTCGGCCACGGCAGAGCCTCCTGCCGAAAAGGCAAACGTCCGGCTCCTTCTCCCACAAGGAAGGGCCCAGCCCTGAAAGCTCTTGCTGCTCTTCACGGTGCCTTGGCGCCCTATCTACAGGCACAACAGCAGTGGGGATCTGTGCTTTCCCAGAGACGCAACATCTCATGGCGCTCGGCCACGGCAGAGCCTCCTGCCGAAAAGGCAAACGTCCGGCTCCTTCTCCCACAAGGAAGGGCCCAGCCCTGAAAGCTCTTGCTGCTCTTCACGGTGCCTTGGCGCCCTATCTACAGGCACAACAGCAGTGGGGATCTGTGCTTTCCCAGAGACGCAACATCTCATGGCGCTCGGCCGCGGCAGAGCCTCTTGCCGAGAAGGCAAACGTCCGGCTCCTTCTCCCACAAGGAAGGGCCCAGCCCTGAAAGCTCTTGCTGCTCTTCACGGTGCCTTGGCGCCCTATCGACAGGAACAACAGCAGTGGGGATCTGTGCTTTCCCAGTGACACAAGATCTCATGGCGCTCGGCCGCGGCAGAGCCTCTTGCCGAAAAGGCAAACGTCCTGCTCCTTCTCCCACAAGGAAGGGCACAGCCCTGAGAGCTCTTGCTGATCTTCACCTACACTTGGCGCCCAATCTACAGGCACAACAGCAGTGGGGATCTGTGCTTTCCCAGAGACGCAACATCTCATGGCGCTCCGCCGCGGCAGAGCCTCCTGCCGAAAAGGCAAACGTCCGGCTCCTTCTCCCACAAGGAAGGGCACAGCCCTGAAAGCTGTTGCTGCTCTTCATGGTGCCTTGGCGCCCTATCTACAGGCACAACAGCAGTGGGGATCTGTGCTTTCCCAGAGACGCAAGATCTCATGGCGCTCGGCCGCGGCAGAGCCTCTTGCCGAGAAGGCAAACGTCCGGCTCCTTCTCCCACAAGGAAGGGCCCAGCCCTGAAAGCTCTTGCTGCTCTTCATGGTGCCTTGGCGCCCTATCGACAGGCACAACAGCAGTGGGGATCTGTGCTTTCCCAGAGACACAACATCTCATGGCGCTCGGCCGCGGCAGAGCCTCTTGCCGAAAAGGCAAACGTCCGGCTCCTTCTCCCACAAGGAAGGGCACAGCCCTGAAAACTCTTGCTGCTCTTCACGGTGCCTTGGCGCCCTATCTACAGGCACAACAGCAGTGGGGATCTGTGCTTTCCCAGAGACAAAAGATCTCATGGCGCTCGGCCGCGGCAGCGCCTCTTCCCGAAAAGGCAAACGTCTGGCTCCTTCTCCCACAAGGAAGGGCCCAGCCCTGAAAGCTCTTGCTGCTCTTCACGGTGCCTTGGCGCCCTATCGACAGCCACAACAGCAGTGGGGATCTGTGCTTTCCCAGAGACGCAACATCTCATGGCGATCGGCCGCGGCAGAGCCTCTTGCCGAAAAGGCAAACGTCCGGCTCCTTCTCCCACAAGGAAGGGCACAGCCCTGAAAGCTCTTGCTGCTCTTCACCTACCCTTGGCGCACTATGTACAGGCACAACAGCAGTGGGGATCTGTGCTTTCCCAGAGACGCAAGATCTCATGGCGCACGGCCGTGGCAGAGCCTCTTGCCGAAAAGGCAAACGTCCTGCTCCTTCTCCCACAAGGAAGGGCCCAGCCCTGAAAGCTCTTGCTGCTCTTCACGGTGCCTTGGCGCACTATCTACAGGCACAACAGCAGTGGGGATCTGTGCTTTCCCAGAGACGCAACATCTCATGGCGCTCGGCCGCGGCAGAGCCTCTTGCCGAGAAGGCAAACGTCCGGCTCCTTCTCCCACAAGGAAGGGCACAGCCCTGAAAGCTCTTGCTGCTCTTCACGGTGCCTTGGCGCCCTATCTACAGGCACAACAGCAGTGGGGATCTGTGCTTTCCCAGAGACAAAAGATCTCATGGCGCTCGGCAGCGGCAGCGCCTCTTCCCGAAAAGGCAAACGTCTGGCTCCTTCTCCCACAAGGAAGGGCCCAGCCCTGAAAGCTCTTGCTGCTCTTCACCTACCCTTGGCGCCCTATCGACAGGCACAACAGCAGTGGGGATCTGTGCTTTCCCAGAGACGCAAGATCTCATGGCGCTCGGCCGCGGCAGAGCCTCTTGCCGAAAAGGCAAACATCCGGCTCCTTCTCCCACAAGGAAGGGCCCAGCCCTGAAAGCTCTTGCTGCTCTTCACGGTGCCTTGGCGCCCTATCTACAGGCACAACAGCAGTGGGGATCTGTGCTTTCCCAGAGACGCAACATCTCATGGCGCTCGGCCGCGGCAGAGCCTCCTGCCGAAAAGGCAAACGTCCGGCTCCTTCTCCCACAAGGAAGGGCCCAGCCCTGAAAGCTCTTGCTGCTCTTCACGGTGCCTTGGCACCCTATCTACAGGCACAGCAGCAGTGGGGATCTGTGCTTTCCCAGAGACGCAACATCTCATGGCGCTCGGCCGCGGCAGAGCCTCTTGCCGAAAAGGCAAACGTCCGGCTCCTTCTCCCACAAGGAAGGGCCCAGCCCTGAAAGCTCTTGCTGCTCTTCACCTACCCTTGGCGCCCTATCTACAGGCACAACAGCAGTGGGGATCTGTGCTTTCCCAGAGACGCAACATCTCATGGCGCTCGGCCGCGGCAGAGCCTCTTGCCGAAAAGGCAAACGTCCGGCTCCTTCTCCCACAAGGAAGGGCCCAGCCCTGAAAGCTCTTGCTGCTCTTCCACGGTGCCTTGGAGCCCTATCTACAGGCACAACAGCAGTGGGGATCTGTGCTTTCCCAGAGACGCAACATCTCATGGCGCTCGGCCACGGCAGAGCCTCTTGCCGAAAAGGCAAACGTCCGGCTCCTTCTCCCACAAGGAAGGGCCCAGCCCTGAAAGCTCTTGCTGCTCTTCACGGTGCCTTGGCGCACTATCTACAGGCACAACAGCAGTGGGGATCTGTGCTTTCCCAGAGACGCAAGATCTCATGGCGCTCGGCCGCGGCAGAGCCTCTTGCCGAAAAGGCAAACGTCCGGCTCCTTCTCCCACAAGGAAGGGCCCAGCCCTGAAAGCTCTTGCTGCTCTTCACGGTGCCTTGGCGCCCTATCTACAGGCACAACAGCAGTGGGGATCTGTGCTTTCCCAGAGACGCAACATCTCATGGCGCTCGGCCGCAGCAGAGCCTCTTGCCGAAAAGGCAAACGTCCGGCTCCTTCTCCCACAAGGAAGGGCCCAGCCCTGAAAGCTCTTGCTGATCTTCACGGTGCCTTGGTGCCCTATCGACAGGAACAACAGCAGTGGGGATCTGTGCTTTCCCAGTGACACAAGATCTCATGGCGCTCGGCCGCGGCAGAGCCTCTTGCCGAAAAGGCAAACGTCCTGCTCCTTCTCCCACAAGGAAGGGCCCAGCCCTGAGAGCTCTTGCTGATCTTCACCTACACTTGGCGCCCAATCTACAGGCACAACAGCAGTGGGGATCTGTGCTTTCCCAGAGACGCAACATCTCATGGCGCTCGGCCGCGGCAGAACCTCTTGCCAAAAAGGCAAACGTCCTGCTCCTTCTCCCACAAGGAAGGGCCCAGCCCTGAAAGCTCTTGCTGCTCTTAACGGTGCCTTGGCGCCCTATCGACAGGCACAACAGCAGTGGGGATCTGTGCTTTCCCAGAGACGCAAGATCTCATGGCGCTCGTGCGCGGCAGCGCCTCTTGCCGAAAAGGCAAACGTCCGGCTAATACTCCCACAAGGAAGGGCCCAGCCCTGAAAGCTGTTGCTGCTCTTCACCTACCCTTGGCGCACTATCTACAGGCACTACATCAGTGGGGATCTGTGCTCTCCCAGAGACACAAGATCTCATGGCGCTCGGCCGCGGCAGAGCCTCTTGCCGAAAAGGCAAACGTCCTGCTCCTTCTCCCACAAGGAAGGGCCCAGCCCTGAAAGCTCTTGCTGCTCTTCACGGTGCCTTGGCGCACTATCTACAGGCACAACAGCAGTGGGGATCTGTGCTTTCCCAGAGACGCAAGATCTCATGGCGCTCGGCCGCGGCAAAGCCTCTTGCCGAGAAGGCAAACGTCCGGCTCCTTCTCCCACAAGGAAGGGCCCAGCCCTGAAAGCTCTTGCTGCTCTTCCACGGTGACTTGGAGCCCTATCTACAGGCACAACAGCAGTGGGGATCTGTGCTTTCCCAGAGACGCAACATCTCATGGCGCTCGGCCACGGCAGAGCCTCCTGCCGAAAAGGCAAACGTCCGGCTCCTTCTCCCACAAGGAAGGGCCCAGCCCTGAAAGCTCTTGCTGCTCTTCACGGTGCCTTGGCGCCCTATCGACAGGCACAACAGCAGTGGGGATCTGTGCTTTCCCAGAGACGCAACATCTCATGGCGCTCGGCCACGGCAGAGCCTCCTGCCGAAAAGGCAAACGTCCGGCTCCTTCTCCCACAAGGAAGGGCCCAGCCCTGAAAGCTCTTGCTGCTCTTCACGGTGCCTTGGCGCCCTATCTACAGGCACAACAGCAGTGGGGATCTGTGCTTTCCCAGAGACGCAAGGTCTCATGGCGCTCGGCCGCGGCAGAGCCTCTTGCCGAGAAGGCAAACGTCCGGCTCCTTCTCCCACAAGGAAGGGCCCAGCCCTGAAAGCTCTTGCTGCTCTTCACGGTGCCTTGGCGCCCTATCGACAGGAACAACAGCAGTGGGGATCTGTGCTTTCCCAGTGACACAAGATCTCATGGCGCTCGGCCGCGGCAGAGCCTCTTGCCGAAAAGGCAAACGTCCTGCTCCTTCTCCCACAAGGAAGGGCACAGCCCTGAGAGCTCTTGCTGATCTTCACCTACACTTGGCGCCCAATCTACAGGCACAACAGCAGTGGGGATCTGTGCTTTCCCAGAGACGCAACATCTCATGGCGCTCCGCCGCGGCAGAGCCTCCTGCCGAAAAGGCAAACGTCCGGCTCCTTCTCCCACAAGGAAGGGCACAGCCCTGAAAGCTGTTGCTGCTCTTCATGGTGCCTTGGCGCCCTATCTACAGGCACAACAGCAGTGGGGATCTGTGCTTTCCCAGAGACGCAAGATCTCATGGCGCTCGGCCGCGGCAGAGCCTCTTGCCGAGAAGGCAAACGTCCGGCTCCTTCTCCCACAAGGAAGGGCCCAGCCCTGAAAGCTCTTGCTGCTCTTCATGGTGCCTTGGCGCCCTATCGACAGGCACAACAGCAGTGGGGATCTGTGCTTTCCCAGAGACACAACATCTCATGGCGCTCGGCCGCGGCAGAGCCTCTTGCCGAAAAGGCAAACGTCCGGCTCCTTCTCCCACAAGGAAGGGCACAGCCCTGAAAACTCTTGCTGCTCTTCACGGTGCCTTGGCGCCCTATCTACAGGCACAACAGCAGTGGGGATCTGTGCTTTCCCAGAGACAAAAGATCTCATGGCGCTCGGCCGCGGCAGCGCCTCTTCCCGAAAAGGCAAACGTCTGGCTCCTTCTCCCACAAGGAAGGGCCCAGCCCTGAAAGCTCTTGCTGCTCTTCACGGTGCCTTGGCGCCCTATCGACAGCCACAACAGCAGTGGGGATCTGTGCTTTCCCAGAGACGCAACATCTCATGGCGATCGGCCGCGGCAGAGCCTCTTGCCGAAAAGGCAAACGTCCGGCTCCTTCTCCCACAAGGAAGGGCACAGCCCTGAAAGCTCTTGCTGCTCTTCACCTACCCTTGGCGCACTATGTACAGGCACAACAGCAGTGGGGATCTGTGCTTTCCCAGAGACGCAAGATCTCATGGCGCACGGCCGTGGCAGAGCCTCTTGCCGAAAAGGCAAACGTCCTGCTCCTTCTCCCACAAGGAAGGGCCCAGCCCTGAAAGCTCTTGCTGCTCTTCACGGTGCCTTGGCGCACTATCTACAGGCACAACAGCAGTGGGGATCTGTGCTTTCCCAGAGACGCAACATCTCATGGCGCTCGGCCGCGGCAGAGCCTCTTGCCGAAAAGGCAAACGTCCGGCTCCTTCTCCCACAAGGAAGGGCCCAGCCCTGAAAGCTCTTGCTGCTCTTCACGGTGCCTTGGCGCCCTATCTACAGGCACAACAGCAGTGGGGATCTGTGCTTTCCCAGAGACGCAACATCTCATGGCGCTCGGCCGCGGCAGAGCCTCTTGCCGAGAAGGCAAACGTCCGGCTCCTTCTCCCACAAGGAAGGGCCCAGCCCTGAAAGCTCTTGCTGCTCTTCACGGTGCCTTGGCACCCTATCGACAGGAACAACAGCAGTGGGGATCTGTGCTTTCCCAGTGACACAAGATCTCATGGCGCTCGGCCGCGGCAGAGCCTCTTGCCGAAAAGGCAAACGTCCGGCTCCTTCTCCCACAAGGAAGGGCACAGCCCTGAGAGCTCTTGCTGCTCTTCACCTACCCTTGGCGCCCAAAAAACAGGCAGAACAGCAGTGGGGATCTGTGCTTTCCCAGAGACGCAACATCTCATGGCGCTCGGCCGCGGCAGAGCCTCCTGCCAAAAAGGCAAACGTCCTGCTCCTTCTCCCACAAGGAAGGGCCCAGCCCTGAAAGCTCTTGCTGCTCTTCACGGTGCCTTGGCGCCCTATCGACAGGCACAACAGCAGTGGGGATCTGTGCTTTCCCAGAGACGCAAGATCTCATGGCGCTCGGCCGCGGCAGAGCCTCTTGCTGAAAAGGCAAACGTCCGGCTCCTTCTCCCACAAGGAAGGGCCCAGCCCTGAAAGCTCTTGCTGCTCTTCACGTACCCTTGGCGCACTATCTACAGGCACAACAGCAGTGGGGATCTGTGCTTTCCCAGAGACGCAAGATCTCATGGCGCTCGGCCGCGGCAGAGCCTCTTGCCGAAAAGGCAAACGTCCTGCTCCTTCTCCCACAAGGAAGGGCCCAGCCCTGAAAGCTCTTGCTGCTCTTCCACGGTGCCTTGGCGCCCTATCCACAGGCACAACAGCAGTGGGGATCTGTGCTTTCCCAGAGACGCAACATCTCATGGCGCTCGGTAGCGGCAGAGCCTCTTGCCGAAAAGGCAAACGTCCTGCTCCTTCTCCCACAAGGAAGGGCCCAGCCCTGAAAGCTCTTGCTGCTCTTCACGGTGCCTTGGCGCCCTATCGACAGCCACAACAGCAGTGGGGATCTGTGCTTTCCCAGAGACACAAGATCTCATGGCGATCGGCCGCGGCAGAGCCTCTTGCCGAAAAGGCAAACGTCCGGCTCCTTCTCCCACAAGGAAGGGCACAGCCCTGAGAGCTCTTGCTGCTCTTCACCTACCCTTGGCGCCCAAAAAACAGGCACAACAGCAGTGGGGATCTGTGCTTTCCCAGAGACGCAACATCTCATGGCGCTCGGCCGCGGCAGAGCCTCCTGCCGAAAAGGCAAACGTCCTGCTCCTTCTCCCACAAGGAAGGGCCCAGCCCTGAAAGCTCTTGCTGCTCTTCACGGTGCCTTGGCGCCCTATCTACAGGCACAACAGCAGTGGGGATCTGTGCTTTCCCAGAGACGCAAGATCTCATGGCGCTCGGCCGCGGCAGAGCCTCTTGCCGAAAAGGCAAACGTCCGGCTCCTTCTCCCACAAGGAAGGGCCCAGCCCTGAAAGCTGTTGCTGCTCTTCACCTACCCTTGGCGCACTATCTACAGGCACAACAGCAGTGGGGATCTGTGCTTTCCCAGAGACGCAAGATCTCATGGCGCTCGGCCACGGCAGAGCCTCTTGCCGAAAAGGCAAACGTCCTGCTCCTTCTCCCACAAGGAAGGGCCCAGCCCTGAAAGCTCTTGCTGCTCTTCCACGGTGCCTTGGCGCCCTATCTACAGGCACAACAGCAGTGGGGATCTGTGCTTTCCCAGAGACACAAGATCTCATGGCGCTCGGCCGCGGCAGAGCCTCTTGCCGAAAAGGCAAACGTCCGGCTCGTTCTCCCACAAGGAAGGGCACAGCCCTGAGAGCTCTTGCTGATCTTCACCTAAACTTGGCGCCCAATCTACAGGCACAACAGCAGTGGGGATCTGTGCTTTCCCAGAGACACAAGATCTCATGGCGCTCGGCCGCGGCAGCGCCTCTTGCCGAAAAGGCAAACGTCTGGCTCCTTTTCCCACAAGGAAGGGCCCAGTCCTGAAAGCTCTTGCTGCTCTTCACCTACCCTTGGCGCACTATCTACAGGCACAGCAGCAGTGGGGATCTGTGCTTTCCCAGAGACGCAAGGTCTCATGGCGCTCGGCCGCGGCAGAGCCTCTTGCCGAAAAGGCAAACGTCCGGCTAATTCTCCCACAAGGAAGGGCCCAGCCCTGAAAGCTGTTGCTGCTCTTCACGGTGCCTTGGCGCCCTATCGACAGCCACAACAGCAGTGGGGATCTGTGCTTTCCCAGAGACGCAAGATCTCATGGCGCTCGGCCGCGGCAGAGCCTCTTGCCGAGAAGGCAAACGTCCGGCTCCTTCTCCCACAAGGAAGGGCACAGCCCTGAGAGCTCTTGCTGCTCTTCACCTACCCTTGGCGCCCAAAAAACAGGCACAACAGCAGTGGGGATCTGTGCTTTCCCAGAGACGCAACATCTCATGGCGCTCGGCCGCGGCAGAGCCTCCTGCCGAAAAGGCAAACGTCCTGCTCCTTCTCCCACAAGGAAGGGCCCAGCCCTGAAAGCTCTTGCTGCTCTTCACGGTGCCTTGGCGCCCTATCTACAGGCACAACAGCAGTGGGGATCTGTGCTTTCCCAGAGACGCAAGATCTCATGGCGCTCGGCCGCGGCAGAGCCTCTTGCCGAAAATGCAAACGTCCGGCTCCTTCTCCCACAAGGAAGGGCCCAGCCCTGAAAGCTCTTGCTGCTCTTCCACAGTGCCTTGGCGCCCTATCTACAGGCACAACAGCAGTGGGGATCTGTGCTTTCCCAGAGACACAAGATCTCATGGCGCTCGGCCGCGGCAGAGCCTCTTGCCGAAAAGGCAAACGTCTGGCTCCTTCTCCCACAAGGAAGGGCCCAGCCCTGAAAGCTCTTGCTGCTCTTCACGGTGCCTTGGCGCCCTATCGACAGGCACAACAGCAGTGGGGATCTGTGCTTTCCCAGAGACGCAACATCTCATGGCGCTCGGCCGCGGCAGAGCCTCTTGCCGAAAAGGCAAACGTCCGGCTCCTTCTCCCACAAGGAAGGGCCCAGCCCTGAAAGCTCTTGCTGCTCTTCACGGTGCCTTGGCGCCCTATCTACAGGCACAACAGCAGTGGGGATCTGTGCTTTCCCAGAGACGCAACATCTCATGGCGCTCGGCCGCGGCAGAGCCTCTTGCCGAAAAGGCAAACGTCCGGCTCCTTCTCCCACAAGGAAGGGCCCAGCCCTGAAAGCTCTTGCTGCTCTTCACGGTGCCTTGGCACCCTATCGACAGGCACAACAGCAGTGGGGATCTGTGCTTTCCCAGAGACACAAGATCTCATGGCGCTCGGCCGCGGCAGAGCCTCTTGCTGAAAAGGCAAACGTCCGGCTCCTTCTCCCACAAGGAAGGGCACCGCCCTGAAAGCTCTTGCTGCTCTTCACCTACCCTTGGCGCACTATCTACAGGCACAACAGCAGTGGGGATCTGTGCTTTCCCAGAGACGCAAGATCTCATGGCGCTCGGCCGCGGCAGACCCTCTTGCCGAAAAGGCAAACGTCCGGCTCCTTCTCCCACAAGGAAGGGCCCAGCCCTGAAAGCTCTTGCTGCTCTTCACGGTGCCTTGGCGCACTATCTACAGGCACAACAGCAGTGGGGATCTGTGCTTTCCCAGAGACACAAGATCTCATGGCGCTCGGCCGCGGCAGAGCCTCTTGCCGAAAAGGCAAACGTCCGGCTCCTTCTCCCACAAGGAAGGGCCCAGCCCTGAAAGCTCTTGCTGCTCTTCACCTACTCTTGGCGCCCTATCTACAGGCACAACAGCAGTGGGGATCTGTGCTTTCCCAGAGACGCAATATCTCATGGCGCTCGGCTGCGGCAGAGCCTCTTGCCGAAAATGCAAACGTCCGGCTCCTTCTCCCACAAGGAAGGGCCCAGCCCTGAAAGCTCTTGCTGCTCTTCACGGTGCCTTGGCGCCGTATCGACAGCCACAACAGCAGTGGGGATCTGTGCTTTCCCAGAGACACAAGATCTCATGGCGCTCGGCCGCGGCAGAGCCTCTTGCCGAAAAGGCAAACGTCCGGCTCCTTCTCCCACAAGGAAGGGCACAGCCCTGAGAGCTCTTGCTGCTCTTCACCTACCCTTGGCGCCCAAAAAACAGGCACAACAGCAGTGGGGATCTGTGCTTTCCCAGAGACGCAACATCTCATGGCGCTCGGCCGCGGCAGAGCCTCCTGCCGAAAAGGCAAACGTCCTGCTCCTTCTCCCACAAGGAAGATCGCAGCCCTGAAAGCTCTTGCTGCTCTTCACGGTGCCTTGGCGCCCTATCTACAGGCACAACAGCAGTGGGGATCTGTGCTTTCCCAGAGACGCAAGATCTCATGGCGCTCGGCCGCGGCAGAGCCTCTTGCCGAGAAGGCAAACGTCCGGCTCCTTCTCCCACAAGGAAGGGCCCAGCCCTGAAAGCTCTTGCTGCTCTTCACCTACCCTTGGCGCACTATCTACAGGCACAACAGCAGTGGGGATCTGTGCTTTCCCAGAGACGCAAGATCTCATGGCGCTCAGCCGCGGCAGAGCCTCTTGCCGAAAAGGCAAACGTCCTGCTCCTTCTCCCACAAGGAAGGGCCCAGCCCTGAAAGCTCTTGCTGCTCTTCCACGGTGCCTTGGCGCCCTATCTACAGGCACAACAGCAGTGGGGATCTGTGCTTTCCCAGAGACACAAGATCTCATGGCGCTCGGCCGCGGCAGAGCCTCTTGCCGAAAAGGCAAACGTCCGGCTCCTTCTCCCACAAGGAAGGGCCCAGCCCTGAAAGCTCTTGCTGCTCTTCACGGTGCCTTGGCGCCCTATCTACAGGCACAACAGCAGTGGGGATCTGTGCTTTCCCAGAGACGCAAGATCTCATGGCGCTCGGCCGCGGCAGAGCCTCTTGCCGAAAAGGCAAACGTCCGGCTCCTTCTCCCACAAGGAAGGGCCCAGCCCTGAAACCTCTTGCTGCTCTTCACGGTGCCTTAGCGCCCTATCTACAGGCACAACAGCAGTGGGGATCTGTGCTTTCCCAGAGACGCAAGATCTCATGGCGCTCGGCCGCGGCAGAGCCTCTTGCCGAAAAGGCAAACGTCCGGCTCCTTCTCCCACAAGGAAGGGCACAGCCCTGAGAGCTCTTGCTGATCTTCACCTACACTTGGCGCCCAATCTACAGGCACAACAGCAGTGGGGATCTGTGCTTTCCCAGAGACGCAACATCTCATGGCGCTCGGCCGCGGCAGAGCCTCTTGCCGAGAAGGCAAACGTCCGGCTCCTTCTCCCACAAGGAAGGGCCCAGCCCTGAAAGCTCTTGCTGCTCTTCACCTACCCTTGGCGCACTATCTACAGGCACAGCAGCAGTGGGGATCTGTGCTTTCCCAGAGACGCAACATCTCATGGCGCTCGGCCACGGCAGAGCCTCTTGCCGAGAAGGCAAACGTCCGGCTCCTTCTACCACAAGGAAGGGCCCAGCCCTGAAAGCTCTTGCTGCTCTTCATGGTGCCTTGGCGCCCTATCGACAGGCACAACAGCAGTGGGGATCTGTGCTTTCCCAGAGACACAAGATCTCATGGCGCTCGGCCGCGGCAGAGCCTCTTGCTGAAAAGGCAAACGTCCGGCTCCTTCTCCCACAAGGAAGGGCACCGCCCTGAAAGCTCTTGCTGCTCTTCACCTACCCTTGGCGCACTATCTACAGGCACAACAGCAGTGGGGATCTGTGCTTTCCCAGAGACGCAAGATCTCATGGCGCTCGGCCGCGGCAGACCCTCTTGCCGAAAAGGCCAACGTCCGGCTCCTTCTCCCACAAGGAAGGGCCCAGCCCTGAAAGCTCTTGCTGCTCTTCACGGTGCCTTGGCGCACTATCTACAGGCACAACAGCAGTGGGGATCTGTGCTTTCCCAGAGACACAAGATCTCATGGCGCTCGGCCGCGGCAGAGCCTCTTGCCGAAAAGGCAAACGTCCGGCTCCTTCTCCCACAAGGAAGGGCCCAGCCCTGAAAGCTCTTGCTGCTCTTCACCTACTCTTGGCGCCCTATCTACAGGCACAACAGCAGTGGGGATCTGTGCTTTCCCAGAGACGAAATATCTCATGGCGCTCGGCTGCGGCAGAGCCTCTTGCCGAAAAGGCAAACGTCCGGCTCCTTCTCCCACAAGGAAGGGCCCAGCCCTGAAAGCTCTTGCTGCTCTTCACGGTGCCTTGGCGCCGTATCGACAGCCACAACAGCAGTGGGGATCTGTGCTTTCCCAGAGACACAAGATCTCATGGCGCTCGGCCGCGGCAGAGCCTCTTGCCGAAAAGGCAAACGTCCGGCTCCTTCTCCCACAAGGAAGGGCACAGCCCTGAGAGCTCTTGCTGCTCTTCACCTACCCTTGGCGCCCAAAAAACAGGCACAACAGCAGTGGGGATCTGTGCTTTCCCAGAGACGCAACATCTCATGGCGCTCGGCCGCGGCAGAGCCTCCTGCCGAAAAGGCAAACGTCCTGCTCCTTCTCCCACAAGGAAGATCGCAGCCCTGAAAGCTCTTGCTGCTCTTCACGGTGCCTTGGCGCCCTATCTACAGGCACAACAGCAGTGGGGATCTGTGCTTTCCCAGAGACGCAAGATCTCATGGCGCTCGGCCGCGGCAGAGCCTCTTGCCGAGAAGGCAAACGTCCTGCTCCTTCTCCCACAAGGAAGGGCCCAGCCCTGAAAGCTCTTGCTGCTCTTCACCTACCCTTGGCGCACTATCTACAGGCACAACAGCAGTGGGGATCTGTGCTTTCCCAGAGACGCAAGATCTCATGGCGCTCAGCCGCGGCAGAGCCTCTTGCCGAAAAGGCAAACGTCCTGCTCCTTCTCCCACAAGGAAGGGCCCAGCCCTGAAAGCTCTTGCTGCTCTTCCACGGTGCCTTGGCGCCCTATCTACAGGCACAACAGCAGTGGGGATCTGTGCTTTCCCAGAGACACAAGATCTCATGGCGCTCGGCCGCGGCAGAGCCTCTTGCCGAAAAGGCAAACGTCCGGCTCCTTCTCCCACAAGGAAGGGCCCAGCCCTGAAAGCTCTTGCTGCTCTTCACGGTGCCTTGGCGCCCTATCTACAGGCACAACAGCAGTGGGGATCTGTGCTTTCCCAGAGACGCAAGATCTCATGGCGCTCGGCCGCGGCAGAGCCTCTTGCCGAAAAGGCAAACGTCCGGCTCCTTCTCCCACAAGGAAGGGCCCAGCCCTGAAACCTCTTGCTGCTCTTCACGGTGCCTTAGCGCCCTATCTACAGGCACAACAGCAGTGGGGATCTGTGCTTTCCCAGAGACGCAAGATCTCATGGCGCTCGGCCGCGGCAGAGCCTCTTGCCGAAAAGGCAAACGTCCGGCTCCTTCTCCCACAAGGAAGGGCACAGCCCTGAGAGCTCTTGCTGATCTTCACCTACACTTGGCGCCCAATCTACAGGCACAACAGCAGTGGGGATCTGTGCTTTCCCAGAGACACAAGATCTCATGGCGCTCGGCCGCGGCAGCGCCTCTTGCCGAAAAGGCAAACGTCCGGCTCCTTCTCCCACAAGGAAGGGCCCAGCCCTGAAAGCTCTTGCTGCTCTTCACGGTGCCTTGGCGCCCTATCTACAGGCACAACAGCAGTGGGGATCTGTGCTTTCCCAGAGACGCAACATCTCATGGCGCTCGGCCGCGGCAGAGCCTCTTGCCGAAAAGGCAAACGTCCGGCTCCTTCTCCCACAAGGAAGGGCCCAGCCCTGAAACCTCTTGCTGCTCTTCACGGTGCCTTAGCGCCCTATCTACAGGCACAACAGCAGTGGGGATCTGTGCTTTCCCAGAGACGCAAGATCTCATGGCGCTCGGCCGCGGCAGAGCCTCTTGCCGAAAAGGCAAACGTCCGGCTCCTTCTCCCACAAGGAAGGGCCCAGCCCTGAAAGCTCTTGCTGCTCTTCACCTACCCTTGGCGCACTATCTACAGGCACAGCAGCAGTGGGGATCTGTGCTTTCCCAGAGACGCAAGGTCTCATGGCGCTCGGCCGCGGCAGAGCCTCTTGCCGAAAAGGCAAACGTCCGGCTAATTCTCCCACAAGGAAGGGCACAGCCCTGAAAGCTCTTGCTGCTCTTCACGGTGCCTTGGCGCCCTATCTACAGGCACAACAGCAGTGGGGATCTGTGCTTTCCCAGAGACGCAACATCTCATGGCGCTCGGCCGCGGCAGAGCCTCTTGCCGAGAAGGCAAACGTCCGGCTCCTTCTCCCACAAGGAAGGGCCCAGCCCTGAAAGCTCTTGCTGCTCTTCACGGTGCCTTGGCGCCCTATCGACAGGAACAACAGCAGTGGGGATCTGTGCTTATCCATTGACACAAGATCTCATGGCGCTCGGCCGCGGCAGAGCCTCTTGCCGAAAAGGCAAACGTCCGGCTCCTTCTCCCACAAGGAAGGGTAAAGCCCTGAGAGCTCTTGCTGCTCTTCACCTACCCTTGGCACCCAAAAAACAGGCACAACAGCAGTGGGGATCTGTGCTTTCCCAGAGACGCAACATCTCATGGCGCTCGGCCGCGGCAGAGCCTCCTGCCGAAAAGGCAAACGTCCTGCTCCTTCTCCCACAAGGAAGGGCCCAGCCCTGAAAGCTCTTGCTGCTCTTCACGGTGCCTTGGCGCCCTATCTACAGGCACAACAGCACTGGGGATCTGTGCTTTCCCAGAGACGCAACATCTCATGGCGCTCGGCCGCGGCAGAGCCTCTTGCCGAAAATGCAAACGTCCGGCTCCTTCTCCCACAAGGAAGGGCCCAGCCCTGAAAGCTCTTGCTGCTCTTCACCTACCCTTGGCGCACTATCTACAGGCACAACAGCAGTGGGGATCTGTGCTTTCCCAGAGACGCAAGATCTCATGGCGCTCGGCCGCGGCAGAGCCTCTTGCCGAAAAGGCAAACGTCCGGCTCCTTCTCCCACAAGGAAGGGCCCAGCCCTGAAAGCTCTTGCTGCTCTTCCACGGTGCCTTGGCGCCCTATCTACAGGCACAACAGCAGTGGGGATCTGTGCTTTCCCAGAGACACAAGATCTCATGGCGCTCGGCCGCGGCAGAGCCTCTTGCCGAAAAGGCAAACGTCCGGCTCTTTCTCCCACAAGGAAGGGCCCAGCCCTGAAAGCTCTTGCTGCTCTTCACGGTGCCTTGGCGCCCTATCTACAGGCACAACAGCAGTGGGGATCTGTGCTTTCCCAGAGACGCAAGATCTCATGGCGCTCGGCCGCGGCAGAGCCTCTTGCCGAAAAGGCAAACGTCCGGCTCCTTCTCCCACAAGGAAGGGCCCAGCCCTGAAAGCTCTTGCTGCTCTTCACGGTGCCTTGGCGCCCTATCTACAGGCACAACAGCAGTGGGGATCTGTGCTTTCCCAGAGACGCAACATCTCATGGCGCTCGGCCGCGGCAGACCCTCTTGCCGAAAAGGCAAACGTCCGGCTCCTTCTCCCACAAGGAAGGGCCCAGCCCTGAAACCTCTTGCTGCTCTTCATGGTGCCTTGGCGCCCTATCTACAGGCACAACAGCAGTGGGGATCTGTGCTTTCCCAGAGACGCAAGATCTCATGGCGCTCGGCCGCGGCAGAGCCTCTTGCCGAAAAGGCAAACGTCCGGCTCCTTCTCCCACAAGGAAGGGCCCAGCCCTGAGAGCTCTTGCTGATCTTCACCTACACTTGGCGCCCAATCTACAGGCACAACAGCAGTGGGGATCTGTGCTTTCCCAGAGACGCAACATCTCATGGCTCTCAGCCGCGGCAGAGCCTCCTGCCGAAAAGGCAAACGTCCTGCTCATTCTCCCACAAGGAAGGGCCCAGCCCTGAAAGCTCTTGCTGCTCTTCACGGTGCCTTGGCGCCCAATCTACAGGCACAACAGCAGTGGGGATCTGTGCTTTCCCAGAGACACAAGATCTCATGGCGCTCGGCCGCGGCAGCGCCTCTTGCCGAAAAGGCAAACGTCTGGCTCCTTTTCCCACAAGGAAGGGCCCAGCCCTGAAAGCTCTTGCTGCTCTTCACCTACCCTTGGCGCACTATCTACAGGCACAGCAGCAGTGGGGATCTGTGCTTTCCCAGAGACGCAAGGTCTCATGGCGCTCGGCCGCGGCAGAGCCTCTTGCCGAAAAGGCAAACGTCCGGCTAATTCTCCCACAAGGAAGGGCCCAGCCCTGAAAGCTCTTGCTGCTCTTCACGGTGCCTTGGCGCCCTATCTACAGGCACAACAGCAGTGGGGATCTGTGCTTTCCCAGAGACGCAACATCTCATGGCGCTCGGCCGCGGCAGAGCCTCTTGCCGAGAAGGCAAACGTCCGGCTCCTTCTCCCACAAGGAAGGGCCCAGCCCTGAAAGCTCTTGCTGCTCTTCACGGTGCCTTGGCGCCCTATCGACAGGAACAACAGCAGTGGGGATCTGTGCTTTCCCAGTGACACAAGATCTCATGGCGCTCGGCCGCGGCAGAGCCTCTTGCCGAAAAGGCAAACGTCCGGCTCCTTCTCCCACAAGGAAGGGTAAAGCCCTGAGAGCTCTTGCTGCTCTTCACCTACCCTTGGCGCCCAAAAAACAGGCACAACAGCAGTGGGGATCTGTGCTTTCCCAGAGACGCAACATCTCATGGCGCTCGGCCGCGGCAGAGCCTCTTGCCGAAAAGGCAAACGTCCTGCTCCTTCTCCCACAAGGAAGGGCCCAGCCCTGAAAGCTGTTGCTGCTCTTCACGGTGCCTTGGCGCCCTATCTACAGGCACAACAGCAGTGGGGATCTGTGCTTTCCCAGAGACGCAAGATCTCATGGCGCTCGGCCGCGGCAGAGCCTCTTGCCGAAAAGGCAAACGTCCGGCTCCTTCTCCCACAAGGAAGGGCCCAGCCCTGAAAGCTCTTGCTGCTCTTCACCTACCCTTGGCGCACTATCTACAGGCACAACAGCAGTGGGGATCTGTGCTTTCCCAGAGACGCAAGATCTCATGGCGCTCGGCCGCGGCAGAGCCTCTTGCCGAAAAGGCAAACGTCCGGCTCCTTCTCCCACAAGGAAGGGCCCAGCCCTGAGAGCTCTTGCTGATCTTCACCTACACTTGGCGCCCAATCTACAGGCACAACAGCAGTGGGGATCTGTGCTTTCCCAGAGACGCAACATCTCATGGCTCTCAGCCGCGGCAGAGCCTCCTGCCGAAAAGGCAAACGTCCTGCTCATTCTCCCACAAGGAAGGGCCCAGCCCTGAAAGCTCTTGCTGCTCTTCACGGTGCCTTGGCGCCCAATCTACAGGCACAACAGCAGTGGGGATCTGTGCTTTCCCAGAGACACAAGATCTCATGGCGCTCGGCCGCGGCAGCGCCTCTTGCCGAAAAGGCAAACGTCTGGCTCCTTTTCCCACAAGGAAGGGCCCAGCCCTGAAAGCTCTTGCTGCTCTTCACCTACCCTTGGCGCACTATCTACAGGCACAGCAGCAGTGGGGATCTGTGCTTTCCCAGAGATGCAAGGTCTCATGGCGCTCGGCCGCGGCAGAGCCTCTTGCCGAAAAGGCAAACGTCCGGCTCCTTCTCCCACAAGGAAGGGTAAAGCCCTGAGAGCTCTTGCTGCTCTTCACCTACCCTTGGCGCCCAAAAAACAGGCACAACAGCAGTGGGGATCTGTGCTTTCCCAGAGACGCAACATCTCATGGCGCTCGGCCGCGGCAGAGCCTCCTGCCGAAAAGGCAAACGTCCTGCTCCTTCTCCCACAAGGAAGGGCCCAGCCCTGAAAGCTGTTGCTGCTCTTCACGGTGCCTTGGCGCCCTATCTACAGGCACAACAGCAGTGGGGATCTGTGCTTTCCCAGAGACGCAAGATCTCATGGCGCTCGGCCGCGGCAGAGCCTCTTGCCGAAAATGCAAACGTCCGGCTCCTTCTCCCACAAGGAAGGGCCCAGCCCTGAAAGCTCTTGCTGCTCTTCACCTACCCTTGGCGCCCTATCTACAGGCACAACAGCAGTGGGGATCTGTGCTTTCCCAGAGACGCAACATCTCATGGCGCTCGGCCGCGGCAGAGCCTCTTGCCGAAAATGCAAACGTCCGGCTCCTTCTCCCACAAGGAAGGGCCCAGCCCTGAAAGCTCTTGCTGCTCTTCACGGTGCCTTGGCGCCCTATCTACAGGCACAACAGCAGTGGGGATCTGTGCTTTCCCAGAGACGCAAGATCTCATGGCGCTCGGCCGCGGCAGAGCCTCTTGCCGAAAAGGCAAACGTCCGGCTCCTTCTCCCACAAGGAAGGGCCCAGCCCTGAAAGCTCTTGCTGCTCTTCACGGTGCCTTGGCGCCCTATCTACAGGCACAACAGCAGTGGGGATCTGTGCTTTCCCAGAGACGCAACATCTCATGGCGCTCGGCCGCGGCAGACCCTCTTGCCGAAAAGGCAAACGTCCGGCTCCTTCTCCCACAAGGAAGGGCCCAGCCCTGAAACCTCTTGCTGCTCTTCATGGTGCCTTGGCGCCCTATCGACAGGCACAACAGCAGTGGGGATCTGTGCTTTCCCAGAGACGCAAGATCTCATGGCGCTCAGCCGCGGCAGAGCCTCTTGCCGAAAAGGCAAACGTCCGGCTCCTTCTCCCACAAGGAAGGGCCCAGCCCTGAGAGCTCTTGCTGATCTTCACCTACACTTGGCGCCCAATCTACAGGCACAACAGCAGTGGGGATCTGTGCTTTCCCAGAGACGCAACATCTCATGGCTCTCAGCCGCGGCAGAGCCTCCTGCCGAAAAGGCAAACGTCCTGCTCATTCTCCCACAAGGAAGGGCCCAGCCCTGAAAGCTCTTGCTGCTCTTCACGGTGCCTTGGCGCCCAATCTACAGGCACAACAGCAGTGGGGATCTGTGCTTTCCCAGAGACACAAGATCTCATGGCGCTCGGCCGCGGCAGCGCCTCTTGCCGAAAAGGCAAACGTCTGGCTCCTTTTCCCACAAGGAAGGGCCCAGCCCTGAAAGCTCTTGCTGCTCTTCACCTACCCTTGGCGCACTATCTACAGGCACAGCAGCAGTGGGGATCTGTGCTTTCCCAGAGACGCAAGGTCTCATGGCGCTCGGCCGCGGCAGAGCCTCTTGCCGAAAAGGCAAACGTCCGGCTAATTCTCCCACAAGGAAGGGCCCAGCCCTGAAAGCTGTTGCTGCTCTTCACGGTGCCTTGGCGCCCTATCTACAGGCACAACAGCAGTGGGGATCTGTGCTTTCCCAGAGACGCAACATCTCATGGCGCTCGGCCGCGGCAGAGCCTCTTGCCGAGAAGGCAAACGTCCGGCTCCTTCTCCCACAAGGAAGGGCCCAGCCCTGAAAGCTCTTGCTGCTCTTCACGGTGCCTTGGCGCCCTATCGACAGGAACAACAGCAGTGGGGATCTGTGCTTTCCCAGTGACACAAGATCTCATGGCGCTCGGCCGCGGCAGAGCCTCTTGCCGAAAAGGCAAACGTCCGGCTCCTTCTCCCACAAGGAAGGGTAAAGCCCTGAGAGCTCTTGCTGCTCTTCACCTACCCTTGGCGCCCAAAAAACAGGCACAACAGCAGTGGGGATCTGTGCTTTCCCAGAGACGCAACATCTCATGGCGCTCGGCCGCGGCAGATCCTCCTGCCGAAAAGGCAAACGTCCTGCTCCTTCTCCCACAAGGAAGGGCCCAGCCCTGAAAGCTCTTGCTGCTCTTCACGGTGCCTTGGCGCCCTATCTACAGGCACAACAGCAGTGGGGATCTGTGCTTTCCCAGAGACGCAAGATCTCATGGCGCTCGGCCGCGGCAGAGCCTCTTGCCGAAAAGGCAAACGTCCGGCTCCTTCTCCCACAAGGAAGGGCCCAGCCCTGAAAGCTCTTGCTGCTCTTCACCTACCCTTGGCGCACTATCTACAGGCACAACAGCAGTGGGGATCTGTGCTTTCCCAGAGACGCAAGATCTCATGGCGCTCGGCCGCGGCAGAGCCTCTTGCCGAAAAGGCAAACGTCCGGCTCCTTCTCCCACAAGGAAGGGCCCAGCCCTGAGAGCTCTTGCTGATCTTCACCTACACTTGGCGCCCAATCTACAGGCACAACAGCAGTGGGGATCTGTGCTTTCCCAGAGACGCAACATCTCATGGCTCTCAGCCGCGGCAGAGCCTCCTGCCGAAAAGGCAAACGTCCTGCTCATTCTCCCACAAGGAAGGGCCCAGCCCTGAAAGCTCTTGCTGCTCTTCACGGTGCCTTGGCGCCCAATCTACAGGCACAACAGCAGTGGGGATCTGTGCTTTCCCAGAGACACAAGATCTCATGGCGCTCGGCCGCGGCAGCGCCTCTTGCCGAAAAGGCAAACGTCTGGCTCCTTTTCCCACAAGGAAGGGCCCAGCCCTGAAAGCTCTTGCTGCTCTTCACCTACCCTTGGCGCACTATCTACAGGCACAGCAGCAGTGGGGATCTGTGCTTTCCCAGAGATGCAAGGTCTCATGGCGCTCGGCCGCGGCAGAGCCTCTTGCCGAAAAGGCAAACGTCCGGCTCCTTCTCCCACAAGGAAGGGTAAAGCCCTGAGAGCTCTTGCTGCTCTTCACCTACCCTTGGCACCCAAAAAACAGGCACAACAGCAGTGGGGATCTGTGCTTTCCCAGAGACGCAACATCTCATGGCGCTCGGCCGCGGCAGAGCCTCCTGCCGAAAAGGCAAACGTCCTGCTCCTTCTCCCACAAGGAAGGGCCCAGCCCTGAAAGCTGTTGCTGCTCTTCACGGTGCCTTGGCGCCCTATCTACAGGCACAACAGCAGTGGGGATCTGTGCTTTCCCAGAGACGCAAGATCTCATGGCGCTCGGCCGCGGCAGAGCCTCTTGCCGAAAATGCAAACGTCCGGCTCCTTCTCCCACAAGGAAGGGCCCAGCCCTGAAAGCTCTTGCTGCTCTTCACCTACCCTTGGCGCACTATCTACAGGCACAACAGCAGTGGGGATCTGTGCTTTCCCAGAGACGCAAGATCTCATGGCGCTCGGCCGCGGCAGAGCCTCTTGCCGAAAAGGCAAACGTCCGGCTCCTTCTCCCACAAGGAAGGGCCCAGCCCTGAGAGCTCTTGCTGATCTTCACCTACACTTGGCGCCCAATCTACAGGCACAACAGCAGTGGGGATCTGTGCTTTCCCAGAGACGCAACATCTCATGGCTCTCAGCCGCGGCAGAGCCTCCTGCCGAAAAGGCAAACGTCCTGCTCCTTCTCCCACAAGGAAGGGCCCAGCCCTGAAAGCTCTTGCTGATTTTCACGGTGCCTTGGCGCCCTATCTACAGGCACAACAGCAGTGGGGATCTGTGCTTTCCCAGAGACGCAACATCTCATGGCGCTCGGCCGCGGCAGAGCCTCTTGCCGAGAAGGCAAACGTCCGGCTCCTTCTCCCACAAGGAAGGGCCCAGCCCTGAAAGCTCTTGCTGCTCTTCACGGTGCCTTGGCGCCCTATCGACAGGAACAACAGCAGTGGGGATCTGTGCTTTCCCAGTGACACAAGATCTCATGGCGCTCGGCCGCGGCAGAGCCTCTTGCCGAAAAGGCAAACGTCCGGCTCCTTCTCCCACAAGGAAGGGTAAAGCCCTGAGAGCTCTTGCTGCTCTTCACCTACCCTTGGCGCCCAAAAAACAGGCACAACAGCAGTGGGGATCTGTGCTTTCCCAGAGACGCAACATCTCATGGCGCTCGGCCGCGGCAGAGCCTCCTGCCGAAAAGGCAAACGTCCTGCTCCTTCTCCCACAAGGAAGGGCCCAGCCCTGAAAGCTGTTGCTGCTCTTCACGGTGCCTTGGCGCCCTATCGACAGGCACAACAGCAGTGGGGATCTGTGCTTTCCCAGAGACGCAAGATCTCATGGCGCTCGGCCGCGGCAGAGCCTCTTGCCGAAAATGCAAACGTCCGGCTCCTTCTCCCACAAGGAAGGGCCCAGCCCTGAAAGCTCTTGCTGCTCTTCACCTTCCCTTGGCGCACTATCTACAGGCACAACAGCAGTGGGGATCTGTGCTTTCCCAGAGACGCAACATCTCATGGCGCTCGGCCGCGGCAGAGCCTCCTGCCGAAAAGGCAAACGTCCTGCTCCTTCTCCCACAAGGAAGGGCCCAGCCCTGAAAGCTGTTGCTGCTCTTCACGGTGCCTTGGCGCCCTATCGACAGGCACAACAGCAGTGGGGATCTGTGCTTTCCCAGAGACGCAAGATCTCATGGCGCTCGGCCGCGGCAGAGCCTCTTGCCGAAAAGGCAAACGTCCGGCTCCTTCTCCCACAAGGAAGGGCCCAGCCCTGAAAGCTCTTGCTGCTCTTCACGGTGCCTTGGCGCCCTATCGACAGGCACAACAGCAGTGGGGATCTGTGCTTTCCCAGAGACGCAACATCTCATGGCGCTCGGCCGCGGCAGAGCCTCTTGCCGAAAAGGCAAACGTCCGGCTCCTTCTCCCACAAGGAAGGGCCCAGCCCTGAAACCTCTTGCTGCTCTTCACGGTGCCTTGGCACCCTATCGACAGGCACAACAGCAGTGGGGATCTGTGCTTTCCCAGAGACGCAAGATCTCATGGCGCTCGGCCGCGGCAGAGCCTCTTGCCGAAAAGGCAAACGTCCGGCTCCTTCTCCCACAAGGAAGGGCACAGCCCTGAGAGCTCTTGCTGATCTTCACCTACACTTGGCGCCCAATCTACAGGCACAACAGCAGTGGGGATCTGTGCTTTCCCAGAGACGCAACATCTCATGGCGCTCGGCCGCGGCAGAGCCTCTTGCCGAGAAGGCAAACGTCCGGCTCCTTCTCCCACAAGGAAGGGCCCAGCCCTGAAAGCTCTTGCTGCTCTTCACCTACCCTTGGCGCACTATCTACAGGCACAGCAGCAGTGGGGATCTGTGCTTTCCCAGAGACGCAACATCTCATGGCGCTCGGCCGCGGCAGAGCCTCTTGCCGAGAAGGCAAACGTCCGGCTCCTTCTACCACAAGGAAGGGCCCAGCCCTGAAAGCTCTTGCTGCTCTTCATGGTGCCTTGGCGCCCTATCGACAGGCACAACAGCAGTGGGGATCTGTGCTTTCCCAGAGACACAACATCTCATGGCGCTCGGCCGCGGCAGAGCCTCTTGCTGAAAAGGCAAACGTCCGGCTCCTTCTCCCACAAGGAAGGGCACAGCCCTGAAAGCTCTTGCTGCTCTTCACGGTGCCTTGGCGCCCTATCTACAGGCACAACAGCAGTGGGCATCTGTGCTTTCCCAGAGACGCAACATCTCATGGCGCTCGGCCGCGGCAGAGCCTCTTGCCGAAAAGGCAAACGTCCGGCTCCTTCTCCCACAAGGAAGGGCCCAGCCCTGAAAGCTCTTGCTGCTCTTCACCTACCCTTGGCGCACTATCTACAGGCACAACAGCAGTGGGGATCTGTGCTTTCCCAGAGACGCAAGATCTCATGGCGCTCGGCCGCGGCAGAGCCTCTTGACGAAAAGGCAAACGTCCCGCTCCTTCTCCCACAAGGAAGGGCCCAGCCCTGAAAGCTCTTGCTGCTCTTCCACGGTGCCTTGGAGCCCTATCTACAGGCACAACAGCAGTGGGGATCTGTGCTTTCCCAGAGACGCAACATCTCATGGCGCTCGGCCACGGCAGAGCCTCTTGCCGAAAAGGCAAACGTCCGGCTCCTTCTCCCACAAGGAAGGGCCCAGCCCTGAAAGCTCTTGCTGCTCTTCACGGTGCCTTGGCGCACTATCTACAGGCACAACAGCAGTGGGGATCTGTGCTTTCCCAGAGACGCAACATCTCATGGCGCTCGGCCGCGGCAGAGCCTCTTGCCGAAAAGGCAAACGTCCGGCTCCTTCTCCCACAAGGAAGGGCCCAGCCCTGAAAGCTCTTGCTGCTCTTCACGGTGCCTTGGCGCCCTATCTACAGGCACAATAGCAGTGGGGATCTGTGCTTTCCCAGAGACGCAAGATCTCATGGCGCTCGGCCGCGGCAGAGCCTCTTGCCGAAAAGGCAAACGTCCGGCTCCTTCTCCCACAAGGAAGGGCCCAGCCCTGAAAGCTCTTGCTGGTCTTCACGGTGCCTTGGCGCCCTATCGACAGGAACAACAGCAGTGGGGATCTGTGCTTTCCCAGTGACACAAGATCTCATGGCGCTCGGCCGCGGCAGAGCCTCTTGCCGAAAAGGCAAACGTCCTGCTCCTTCTCCCACAAGGAAGGGCACAGCCCTGAAAGCTCTTGCTGCTCTTCATGGTGCCTTGGCGCCCTATCTACAGGCACAACAGCAGTGGGGATCTGTGCTTTCCCAGAGACGCAAGATCTCATGGCGCTCGGCCGCGGCAGACCCTCTTGCCGAGAAGGCAAACGTCCGGCTCCTTCTCCCACAAGGAAGGGCCCAGCCCTGAAAGCTCTTGCTGCTCTTCATGGTGCCTTGGCGCCCTATCGACAGGAACAACAGCAATGGGGATCTGTGCTTTCCCAGAGACACAACATCTCATGGCGCTCGGCCGCGGCAGAGCCTCTTGCCGAAAAGGCAAACGTCCGGCTCCTTCTCCCACAAGGAAGGGCCCAGCCCTGAAAGCTCTTGCTGCTCTTCACGGTGCCTTGGCGCCCTATCCACAGGCACAACAGCAGTGGGGATCTGTGCTTTCCCAGAGACGCAACATCTCATGGCGCTCGGCCGCGGCAGAGCCTCTTGCCGAAAAGGAAAACGTCCGGCTCCTTCTCCCACAAGGAAGGGCCCAGCCCTGAAAGCTCTTGCTGCTCTTCACCTACCCTTGGCGCACTATCTACAGGCACAACAGCAGTGGGGATCTGTGCTTTCCCAGAGACGCAACATCTCATGGCGCTCTGCCGCGGCAGAGCCTCTTGCCGAAAAGGCAAACGTCCGGCTCCTTCTCCCACAAGGAAGGGCCCAGCCCTGAAAGCTCTTGCTGCTCTTCACGGTGCCTTGGCGCCCTATCCACAGGCACAACAGCAGTGGGGATCTGTGCTTTCCCAGAGACGCAAGATCTCATGGCGCTCGGCCGCGGCAGAGCCTCTTGCCGAAAATGCAAACGTCCGGCTCCTTCTCCCACAAGGAAGGGCCCAGCCCTGAAAGCTCTTGCTGCTCTTCACCTACCCTTGGCGCCCTATCTACAGGCACAACAGCAGTGGGGATCTGTGCTTTCCCAGAGACGCAACATCTCATGGCGCTCTGCCGCGGCAGAGCCTCTTGCCGAAAAGGCAAACGTCCGGCTCCTTCTCCCACAAGGAAGGGCCCAGCCCTGAAAGCTCTTGCTGCTCTTCACGGTGCCTTGGCGCCCTATCCACAGGCACAACAGCAGTGGGGATCTGTGCTTTCCCAGAGACGCAAGATCTCATGGCGCTCGGCCGCGGCAGAGCCTCTTGCCGAAAATGCAAACGTCCGGCTCCTTCTCCCACAAGGAAGGGCCCAGCCCTGAAAGCTCTTGCTGCTCTTCACCTACCCTTGGCGCACTATCTACAGGCACAACAGCAGTGGGGATCTGTGCTTTCCCAGAGACGCAACATCTCATGGCGCTCGGCCGCGGCAGAGCCTCCTGCCGAAAAGGCAAACGTCCTGCTCCTTCTCCCACAAGGAAGGGCCCAGCCCTGAAAGCTGTTGCTGCTCTTCACGGTGCCTTGGCGCCCTATCGACAGGCACAACAGCAGTGGGGATCTGTGCTTTCCCAGAGACGCAAGATCTCATGGCGCTCGGCCGCGGCAGAGCCTCTTGCCGAAAAGGCAAACGTCCGGCTCCTTCTCCCACAAGGAAGGGCCCAGCCCTGAAAGCTCTTGCTGCTCTTCACGGTGCCTTGGCGCCCTATCGACAGGCACAACAGCAGTGGGGATCTGTGCTTTCCCAGAGACGCAACATCTCATGGCGCTCGGCCGCGGCAGAGCCTCTTGCCGAAAAGGCAAACGTCCGGCTCCTTCTCCCACAAGGAAGGGCCCAGCCCTGAAACCTCTTGCTGCTCTTCACGGTGCCTTGGCACCCTATCGACAGGCACAACAGCAGTGGGGATCTGTGCTTTCCCAGAGACGCAAGATCTCATGGCGCTCGGCCGCGGCAGAGCCTCTTGCCGAAAAGGCAAACGTCCGGCTCCTTCTCCCACAAGGAAGGGCACAGCCCTGAGAGCTCTTGCTGATCTTCACCTACACTTGGCGCCCAATCTACAGGCACAACAGCAGTGGGGATCTGTGCTTTCCCAGAGACGCAACATCTCATGGCGCTCGGCCGCGGCAGAGCCTCTTGCCGAGAAGGCAAACGTCCGGCTCCTTCTCCCACAAGGAAGGGCCCAGCCCTGAAAGCTCTTGCTGCTCTTCACCTACCCTTGGCGCACTATCTACAGGCACAGCAGCAGTGGGGATCTGTGCTTTCCCAGAGACGCAACATCTCATGGCGCTCGGCCACGGCAGAGCCTCTTGCCGAGAAGGCAAACGTCCGGCTCCTTCTACCACAAGGAAGGGCCCAGCCCTGAAAGCTCTTGCTGCTCTTCATGGTGCCTTGGCGCCCTATCGACAGGCACAACAGCAGTGGGGATCTGTGCTTTCCCAGAGACACAACATCTCATGGCGCTCGGCCGCGGCAGAGCCTCTTGCTGAAAAGGCAAACGTCCGGCTCCTTCTCCCACAAGGAAGGGCACAGCCCTGAAAGCTCTTGCTGCTCTTCACGGTGCCTTGGCGCCCTATCTACAGGCACAACAGCAGTGGGCATCTGTGCTTTCCCAGAGACGCAAGATCTCATGGCGCTCGGCCGCGGCAGAGCCTCTTGCCGAAAAGGCAAACGTCCGGCTCCTTCTCCCACAAGGAAGGGCCCAGCCCTGAAAGCTCTTGCTGCTCTTCACCTACCCTTGGCGCACTATCTACAGGCACAACAGCAGTGGGGATCTGTGCTTTCCCAGAGACGCAAGATCTCATGGCGCTCGGCCGCGGCAGAGCCTCTTGACGAAAAGGCAAACGTCCCGCTCCTTCTCCCACAAGGAAGGGCCCAGCCCTGAAAGCTCTTGCTGCTCTTCCACGGTGCCTTGGAGCCCTATCTACAGGCACAACAGCAGTGGGGATCTGTGCTTTCCCAGAGACGCAACATCTCATGGCGCTCGGCCACGGCAGAGCCTCTTGCCGAAAAGGCAAACGTCCGGCTCCTTCTCCCACAAGGAAGGGCCGAGCCCTGAAAGCTCTTGCTGCTCTTCACGGTGCCTTGGCGCACTATCTACAGGCACAGCAGCAGTGGGGATCTGTGCTTTCCCAGAGACGCAACATCTCATGGCGCTCGGCCACGGCAGAGCCTCTTGCCGAGAAGGCAAACGTCCGGCTCCTTCTACCACAAGGAAGGGCCCAGCCCTGAAAGCTCTTGCTGCTCTTCATGGTGCCTTGGCGCCCTATCGACAGGCACAACAGCAGTGGGGATCTGTGCTTTCCCAGAGACGCAAGATCTCAAGGCGCTCGGCCGCGGCAGAGCCTCTTGCCGAAAAGGCAAACGTCCGGCTCCTTCTCCCACAAGGAAGGGCACAGCCCTGAGAGCTCTTGCTGATCTTCACCTACACTTGGCGCCCAATCTACAGGCACAACAGCAGTGGGGATCTGTGCTTTCCCAGAGACGCAACATCTCATGGCGCTCGGCCGCGGCAGAGCCTCTTGCCGAGAAGGCAAACGTCCGGCTCCTTCTCCCACAAGGAAGGGCCCAGCCCTGAAAGCTCTTGCTGCTCTTCACCTACCCTTGGCGCACTATCTACAGGCACAGCAGCAGTGGGGATCTGTGCTTTCCCAGAGACGCAACATCTCATGGCGCTCGGCCACGGCAGAGCCTCTTGCCGAGAAGGCAAACGTCCGGCTCCTTCTACCACAAGGAAGGGCCCAGCCCTGAAAGCTCTTGCTGCTCTTCATGGTGCCTTGGCGCCCTATCGACAGGCACAACAGCAGTGGGGATCTGTGCTTTCCCAGAGACACAACATCTCATGGCGCTCGGCCGCGGCAGAGCCTCTTGCTGAAAAGGCAAACGTCCGGCTCCTTCTCCCACAAGGAAGGGCACAGCCCTGAAAGCTCTTGCTGCTCTTCACGGTGCCTTGGCGCCCTATCTACAGGCACAACAGCAGTGGGCATCTGTGCTTTCCCAGAGACGCAAGATCTCATGGCGCTCGGCCGCGGCAGAGCCTCTTGCCGAAAAGGCAAACGTCCGGCTCCTTCTCCCACAAGGAAGGGCCCAGCCCTGAAAGCTCTTGCTGCTCTTCACCTACCCTTGGCGCACTATCTACAGGCACAACAGCAGTGGGGATCTGTGCTTTCCCAGAGACGCAAGATCTCATGGCGCTCGGCCGCGGCAGAGCCTCTTGACGAAAAGGCAAACGTCCCGCTCCTTCTCCCACAAGGAAGGGCCCAGCCCTGAAAGCTCTTGCTGCTCTTCCACGGTGCCTTGGAGCCCTATCTACAGGCACAACAGCAGTGGGGATCTGTGCTTTCCCAGAGACGCAACATCTCATGGCGCTCGGCCACGGCAGAGCCTCTTGCCGAAAAGGCAAACGTCCGGCTCCTTCTCCCACAAGGAAGGGCCGAGCCCTGAAAGCTCTTGCTGCTCTTCACGGTGCCTTGGCGCACTATCTACAGGCACAACAGCAGTGGGGATCTGTGCTTTCCCAGAGACGCAACATCTCATGGCGCTCGGCCGCGGCAGAGCCTCTTGCCGAAAAGGCAAACGTCCGGCTCCTTCTCCCACAAGGAAGGGCCCAGCCCTGAAAGCTCTTGCTGCTCTTCACGGTGCCTTGGCGCCCTATCTACAGGCACAATAGCAGTGGGGATCTGTGCTTTCCCAGAGACGCAAGATCTCATGGCGCTCGGCCGCGGCAGACCCTCTTGCCGAAAAGGCAAACGTCCGGCTCCTTCTCCCACAAGGAAGGGCCCAGCCCTGAAAGCTCTTGCTGGTCTTCACGGTACCTTGGCGCCCTATCGACAGGAACAACAGCAGTGGGGATCTGTGCTTTCCCAGTGACACAAGATCTCATGGCGCTCGGCCGCGGCAGAGCCTCTTGCCGAAAAGGCAAACGTCCTGCTCCTTCTCCCACAAGGAAGGGCACAGCCCTGAGAGCTCTTGCTGATCTTCACCTACACTTGGCGCCCAATCTACAGGCACAACAGCAGTGGGGATCTGTGCTTTCCCAGAGACGCAACATCTCATGGCGCTCCGCCGCGGCAGAGCCTCCTGCCGAAAAGGCAAACGTCCGGCTCATTCTCCCACAAGGAAGGGCACAGCCCTGAAAGCTGTTGCTGCTCTTCATGGTGCCTTGGCGCCCTATCTACAGGCACAACAGCAGTGGGGATCTGTGCTTTCCCAGAGACGCAAGATCTCATGGCGCTCGGCCGCGGCAGAGCCTCTTGCCGAGAAGGCAAACGTCCGGCTCCTTCTCCCACAAGGAAGGGCCCAGCCCTGAAAGCTCTTGCTGCTCTTCATGGTGCCTTGGCGCCCTATCGACAGGAACAACAGCAATGGGGATCTGTGCTTTCCCAGAGACACAACATCTCATGGCGCTCGGCCGCGGCAGAGCCTCTTGCCGAAAAGGCAAACGTCCGGCTCCTTCTCCCACAAGGAAGGGCACAGCCCTGAAAGCTCTTGCTGCTCTTCACGGTGCCTTGGCGCCCTATCTACAGGCACAACAGCAGTGGGGATTTGTGCTTTCCCAGAGACAAAAGATCTCATGGCGCTCGGCCGCGGCAGCGCCTCTTCCCGAAAAGGCAAACGTCTGGCTCCTTCTCCCACAAGGAAGGGCCCAGCCCTGAAAGCTCTTGCTGCTCTTCACCTACCCTTGGCGCCCTATCTACAGGCACAACAGCAGTGGGGATCTGTGCTTTCCCAGAGACGCAAGATCTCATGGCGCTCTGCCGCGGCAGAGCCTCTTGCCGAAAAGGCAAACGTCCGGCTCCTTCTCCCACAAGGAAGGGCCCAGCCCTGAAAGCTCTTGCTGCTCTTCACGGTGCCTTGGCGCCTATCCACAGGCACAACAGCAGTGGGGATCTGTGCTTTCCCAGAGACGCAACATCTCATGGCGCTCGGTAGCGGCAGAGCCTCTTGCCGAAAAGGCAAACGTCCTGCTCCTTCTCCCACAAGGAAGGGCCCAGCCCTGAAAGCTCTTGCTGCTCTTCACGGTGCCTTGGCGCCCTATCGACAGCCACAACAGCAGTGGGGATCTGTGCTTTCCCAGAGACACAAGATCTCATGGCGCTCGGCCGCGGCAGAGCCTCTTGCCGAAAAGGCAAACGTCCGGCTCCTTCTCCCACAGGAAGGGCACAGCCCTGAAAGCTCTTGCTGCTCTTCACCTACCCTTGGCGCCCAAAAAACAGGCACAACAGCAGTGGGGATCTGTGCTTTCCCAGAGACGCAACATCTCATGGCGCTCGGCCGCGGCAGAGCCTCCTGCCGAAAAGGCAAACGTCCTGCTCCTTCTCCCACAAGGAAGGGCCCAGCCCTGAAAGCTCTTGCTGCTCTTCACGGTGCCTTGGCACCCTATCTACAGGCACAACAGCAGTGGGGATCTGTGCTTTCCCAGAGACGCAACATCTCATGGCGCTCGGCCGCGGCAGATCCTCTTGCCGAAAAGGCAAACGTCCGGCTCCTTCTCCCACAAGGAAGGGCCCAGCCCTGAAAGCTCTTGCTGCTCTTCACCTACCCTTGGCGCACTATGTACAGGCACAACAGCAGTGGGGATCTGTGCTTTCCCAGAGACGCAAGATCTCATGGCGCACGGCCGTGGCAGAGCCTCTTGCCGAAAAGGCAAACGTCCGGCTCCTTCTCCCACAAGGAAGGGCCCAGCCCTGAAAGCTCTTGCTGCTCTTCACGGTGCCTTGGCGCCCTATCTACAGGCACAACAGCAGTGGGGATCTGTGCTTTCCCAGAGACGCAACATCTCATGGCGCTCGGCCGCGGCAGAGCCTCTTGCCGAAAAGGCAAACGTCCGGCTCCTTCTCCCACAAGGAAGGGCCCAGCCCTGAAAGCTCTTGCTGCTCTTCACGGTGCCTTGGCGCCCTATCTACAGGCACAATAGCAGTGGGGATCTGTGCTTTCCCAGAGACGCAACATCTCATGGCGCTCGGCCGCGGCAGAGCCTCTTGCCGAAAAGGCAAACGTCCGGCTCCTTCTCCCACAAGGAAGGGCCCAGCCCTGAAAGCTCTTGCTGGTCTTCACGGTGCCTTGGCGCCCTATCTACAGGAACAACAGCAGTGGGGATCTGTGCTTTCCCAGTGACACAAGATCTCATGGCGCTCGGCCGCGGCAGAGCCTCTTGCCGAAAAGGCAAACGTCCTGCTCCTTCTCCCACAAGGAAGGGCACAGCCCTGAGAGCTCTTGCTGATCTTCACCTACACTTGGCGCCCAATCTACAGGCACAACAGCAGTGGGGATCTGTGCTTTCCCAGAGACGCAACATCTCATGGCGCTCCGCCGCGGCAGAGCCTCCTGCCGAAAAGGCAAACGTCCGGCTCATTCTCCCACAAGGAAGGGCACAGCCCTGAAAGCTGTTGCTGCTCTTCATGGTGCCTTGGCGCCCTATCTACAGGCACAACAGCAGTGGGGATCTGTGCTTTCCCAGAGACGCAAGATCTCATGGCGCTCGGCCGCGGCAGAGCCTCTTGCCGAGAAGGCAAACGTCCGGCTCCTTCTCCCACAAGGAAGGGCCCAGCCCTGAAAGCTATTGCTGCTCTTCATGGTGCCTTGGCGCCCTATCGACAGGAACAACAGCAGTGGGGATCTGTGCTTTCCCAGAGACACAACATCTCATGGCGCTCGGCCGCGGCAGAGCCTCTTGCCGAAAAGGCAAACGTCCGGCTCCTTCTCCCACAAGGAAGGGCCCAGCCCTGAAAGCTCTTGCTGCTCTTCACGGTGCCTTGGCGCCCTATCTACAGGCACAACAGCAGTGGGGATTTGTGCTTTCCCAGAGACAAAAGATCTCATGGCGCTCGGCCGCGGCAGCGCCTCTTCCCGAAAAGGCAAACGTCTGGCTCCTTCTCCCACAAGGAAGGGCCCAGCCCTGAAAGCTCTTGCTGCTCTTCACCTACCCTTGGCGCCCTATCTACAGGCACAACAGCAGTGGGGATCTGTGCTTTCCCAGAGACGCAACATCTCATGGCGCTCGGCCGCGGCAGAGCCTCTTGCCGAAAAGGCAAACGTCCGGCTCCTTCTCCCACAAGGAAGGGCCCAGCCCTGAAAGCTCTTGCTGCTCTTCACGGTGCCTTGGCGCCCTATCCACAGGCACAACAGCAGTGGGGATCTGTGCTTTCCCAGAGACGCAAGATCTCATGGCGCTCGGCCGCGGCAGAGCCTCTTGCCAAGAAGGCAAACGTCCGGCTCCTTCTCCCACAAGGAAGGGCCCAGCCCTGAAAGCTCTTGCTGCTCTTCATGGTGCCTTGGCGCCCTATCAACAGGAACAACAGCAGTGGGGATCTGTGCTTTCCCAGAGACACAACATCTCATGGCGCTCGGCCGCGGCAGAGCCTCTTGCCGAAAAGGCAAACGTCCGGCTCCTTCTCCCACAAGGAAGGGCCCAGCCCTGAAAGCTCTTGCTGCTCTTCACGGTGCCTTGGAGCCCTATCTACAGGCACAACAGCAGTGGGGATTTGTGCTTTCCCAGAGACGCAACATCTCATGGCGCTCGGCCGCGGCAGCGCCTCTTCCCGAAAAGGCAAACGTCTGGCTCCTTCTCCCACAAGGAAGGGCCCAGCCCTGAAAGCTCTTGCTGCTCTTCACCTACCCTTGGCGCCCTATCTACAGGCACAACAGCAGTGGGGATCTGTGCTTTCCCAGAGACGCAACATCTCATGGCGCTCTGCCGCGGCAGAGCCTCTTGCCGAAAAGGCAAACGTCCGGCTCCTTCTCCCACAAGGAAGGGCCCAGCCCTGAAAGCTCTTGCTGCTCTTCACGGTGCCTTGGCGCCCTATCCACAGGCACAACAGCAGTGGGGATCTGTGCTTTCCCAGAGACGCAACATCTCATGGCGCTCGGTAGCGGCAGAGCCTCTTGCCGAAAAGGCAAACGTCCTGCTCCTTCTCCCACAAGGAAGGGCCCAGCCCTGAAAGCTCTTGCTGCTCTTCACGGTGCCTTGGCGCCCTATCGACAGCCACAACAGCAGTGGGGATCTGTGCTTTCCCAGAGACGCAACATCTCATGGCGCTCGGCCGCGGCAGAGCCTCTTGCCGAAAAGGCAAACGTCCGGCTCCTTCTCCCACAAGGAAGGGCCCAGCCCTGAAAGCTCTTGCTGCTCTTCACCTACCCTTGGCGCACTATGTACAGGCACAACAGCAGTGGGGATCTGTGCTTTCCCAGAGACGCAAGATCTCATGGCGCACGGCCGTGGCAGAGCCTCTTCCCGAAAAGGCAAACGTCCGGCTCCTTCTCCCACAAGGAAGGGCCCAGCCCTGAAAGCTCTTGCTGCTCTTCACGGTGCCTTGGCGCACTATCTACAGGCACAACAGCAGTGGGGATCTGTGCTTTCCCAGAGACGCAACATCTCATGGCGCTCGGCCGCGGCAGAGCCTCTTGCCGAAAAGGCAAACGTCCGGCTCCTTCTCCCACAAGGAAGGGCCCAGCCCTGAAAGCTCTTGCTGCTCTTCACGGTGCCTTGGCGCCCTATCTACAGGAACAACAGCAGTGGGGATCTGTGCTTTCCCAGTGACACAAGATCTCATGGCGCTCGGCCGCGGCAGAGCCTCTTGCCGAAAAGGCAAACGTCCTGCTCCTTCTCCCACAAGGAAGGGCACAGCCCTGAGAGCTCTTGCTGATCTTCACCTACACTTGGCGCCCTATCTACAGGCACAACAGCAGTGGGGATCTGTGCTTTCCCAGAGACGCAACATCTCATGGCGCTCCGCCGCGGCAGAGCCTCCTGCCGAAAAGGCAAACGTCCGGCTCATTCTCCCACAAGGAAGGGCACAGCCCTGAAAGCTGTTGCTGCTCTTCATGGTGCCTTGGCGCCCTATCTACAGGCACAACAGCAGTGGGGATCTGTGCTTTCCCAGAGACGCAAGATCTCATGGCGCTCGGCCGCGGCAGAGCCTCTTGCCGAGAAGGCAAACGTCCGGCTCCTTCTCCCACAAGGAAGGGCCCAGCCCTGAAAGCTCTTGCTGCTCTTCACGGTGCCTTGGCGCCCTATCTACAGGCACAACAGCAGTGGGGATCTGTGCTTTCCCAGAGACACAAGATCTCATGGCGCTCGGCCGCGGCAGAGCCTCTTGCCGAAAAGGCAAACGTCCGGCTCCTTCTCCCACAAGGAAGGGCACAGCCCTGAAAGCTCTTGCTGCTCTTCACGGTGCCTTGGCGCCCTATCTACAGGCACAACAGCACTGGGGATCTGTGCTTTCCCAGAGACAAAAGATCTCATGGCGCTCGGCCGCGGCAGCGCCTCTTCCCGAAAAGGCAAACGTCTGGCTCCTTCTCCCACAAGGAAGGGCCCAGCCCTGAAAGCTCTTGCTGCTCTTCACCTACCCTTGGCGCACTATGTACAGGCACAACAGCAGTGGGGATCTGTGCTTTCCCAGAGACGCAAGATCTCATGGCGCACGGCCGTGGCAGAGCCTCTTGCCGAAAAGGCAAACGTCCGGCTCCTTCTCCCACAAGGAAGGGCCCAGCCCTGAAAGCTCTTGCTGCTCTTCACGGTGCCTTGGCGCACTATCTACAGGCACAACAGCAGTGGGGATCTGTGCTTTCCCAGAGACGCAACATCTCATGGCGCTCGGCCGCGGCAGAGCCTCTTGCCGAAAAGGCAAACGTCCGGCTCCTTCTCCCACAAGGAAGGGCCCAGCCCTGAAAGCTCTTGCTGCTCTTCACGGTGCCTTGGCGCCCTATCAACAGGAACAACAGCAGTGGGGATCTGTGCTTTCCCAGTGACACAAGATCTCATGGCGCTCGGCCGCGGCAGAGCCTCTTGCCGAAAAGGCAAACGTCCTGCTCCTTCTCCCACAAGGAAGGGCACAGCCCTGAGAGCTCTTGCTGATCTTCACCTACACTTGGCGCCCAATCTACAGGCACAACAGCAGTGGGGATCTGTGCTTTCCCAGAGACGCAACATCTCATGGCGCTCCGCCGCGGCAGAGCCTCCTGCCGAAAAGGCAAACGTCCGGCTCCTTCTCCCACAAGGAAGGGCACAGCCCTGAAAGCTGTTGCTGCTCTTCATGGTGCCTTGGCGCCCTATCTACAGGCACAACAGCAGTGGGGGATCTGTGCTTTCCCAGAGACGCAAGATCTCATGGCGCTCGGCCGCGGCAGAGCCTCTTGCCGAGAAGGCAAACGTCCGGCTCCTTCTCCCACAAGGAAGGGCCCAGCCCTGAAAGCTCTTGCTGCTCTTCATGGTGCCTTGGCGCCCTATCGACAGGAACAACAGCAGTGGGGATCTGTGCTTTCCCAGAGACACAACATCTCATGGCGCTCGGCCGCGGCAGAGCCTCTTGCCGAAAAGGCAAACGTCCGGCTCCTTCTCCCACAAGGAAGGGCCCAGCCCTGAAAGCTCTTGCTGCTCTTCACGGTGCCTTGGCGCCCTATCTACAGGCACAACAGCAGTGGGGATCTGTGCTTTCCCAGAGACAAAAGATCTCATGGCGCTCGGCCGCGGCAGCGCCTCTTCCCCGAAAAGGCAAACGTCTGGCTCCTTCTCCCACAAGGAAGGGCCCAGCCCTGAAAGCTCTTGCTGCTCTTCACCTACCCTTGGCGCCCTATCTACAGGCACAACAGCAGTGGGGATCTGTGCTTTCCCCAGAGACGCAACATCTCATGGCGCTCTGCCGCGGCAGAGCCTCTTGCCGAAAAGGCAAACGTCCGGCTCCTTCTCCCACAAGGAAGGGCCCAGCCCTGAAAGCTCTTGCTGCTCTTCACGGTGCCTTGGCGCCCTATCCACAGGCACAACAGCAGTGGGGATCTGTGCTTTCCCAGAGACGCAACATCTCATGGCGCTCGGTAGCGGCAGAGCCTCTTGCCGAAAAGGCAAACGTCCTGCTCCTTCTCCCACAAGGAAGGGCCCAGCCCTGAAAGCTCTTGCTGCTCTTCACGGTGCCTTGGCGCCCTATCGACAGCCACAACAGCAGTGGGGATCTGTGCTTTCCCAGAGACACAAGATCTCATGGCGCTCGGCCGCGGCAGAGCCTCTTGCCGAAAAGGCAAACGTCCGGCTCCTTCTCCCACAAGGAAGGGCACAGCCCTGAAAGCTCTTGCTGCTCTTCACCTACCCTTGGCACCCAAAAAACAGGCACAACAGCAGTGGGGATCTGTGCTTTCCCAGAGACGCAACATCTCATGGCGCTCGGCCGCGGCAGAGCCTCTTGCCGAAAAGGCAAACGTCCGGCTCCTTCTCCCACAAGGAAGGGCCCAGCCCTGAAAGCTCTTGCTGCTCTTCACGGTGCCTTGGCGCCCTATCTACAGGCACAACAGCAGTGGGGATCTGTGCTTTCCCAGAGACGCAACATCTCATGGCGCTCGGCCGCGGCAGAGCCTCTTGCCGAAAAGGCAAACGTCCGGCTCCTTCTCCCACAAGGAAGGGCCCAGCCCTGAAAGCTCTTGCTGATCTTCACGGTGCCTTGGCGCCCTATCGACAGGAACAACAGCAGTGGGGATCTGTGCTTTCCCAGTGACACAAGATCTCATGGCGCTCGGCCGCGGCAGAGCCTCTTGCCGAAAAGGCAAACGTCCTGCTCCTTCTCCCACAAGGAAGGGCACAGCCCTGAGAGCTCTTGCTGCTCTTCACCTACACTTGGCGCCCAATCTACAGGCACAACAGCAGTGGGGATCTGTGCTTTCCCAGAGACGCAACATCTCATGGCGCTCCGCCGCGGCAGAGCCTCCTGCCGAAAAGGCAAACGTCCGGCTCATTCTCCCACAAGGAAGGGCACAGCCCTGAAAGCTGTTGCTGCTCTTCATGGTGCCTTGGCGCCCTATCTACAGGCACAACAGCAGTGGGGATCTGTGCTTTCCCAGAGACGCAAGATCTCATGGCGCTCGGCCGCGGCAGAGCCTCTTGCCGAGAAGGCAAACGTCCGGCTCCTTCTCCCACAAGGAAGGGCCCAGCCCTGAAAGCTCTTGCTGCTCTTCATGGTGCCTTGGCGCCCTATCGACAGGAACAACAGCAGTGGGGATCTGTGCTTTCCCAGAGACACAACATCTCATGGCGCTCGGCCGCGGCAGAGCCTCTTGCCGAAAAGGCAAACGTCCGGCTCCTTCTCCCACAAGGAAGGGCACAGCCCTGAAAGCTCTTGCTGCTCTTCACGGTGCCTTGGCGCCCTATCGACAGGCACAACAGCAGTGGGGATCTGTGCTTTCCCAGAGACAAAAGATCTCATGGTGCTCGGCCGCGGCAGCGCCTCTTCCCGAAAAGGCAAACGTCTGGCTCCTTCTCCCACAAGGAAGGGCCCAGCCCTGAAAGCTCTTGCTGCTCTTCACCTACCCTTGGCGCCCTATCTACAGGCACAACAGCAGTGGGGATCTGTGCTTTCCCAGAGACGCAACATCTCATGGCGCTCTGCCGCGGCAGAGCCTCTTGCCGAAAAGGCAAACGTCCTGCTCCTTCTCCCACAAGGAAGGGCCCAGCCCTGAAAGCTGTTGCTGCTCTTCACGGTGCCTTGGCGCCCTATCCACAGGCACAACAGCAGTGGGGATCTGTGCTTTCCCAGAGACGCAACATCTCATGGCGCTCGGTAGCGGCAGAGCCTCTTGCCGAAAAGGCAAACGTCCTGCTCCTTCTCCCACAAGGAAGGGCCCAGCCCTGAAAGCTCTTGCTGCTCTTCACGGTGCCTTGGCGCCCTATCGACAGCCACAACAGCAGTGGGGATCTGTGCTTTCCCAGAGACACAAGATCTCATGGCGCTCGGCCGCGGCAGAGCCTCTTGCCGAAAAGGCAAACGTCCGGCTCCTTCTCCCACAAGGAAGGGCCCAGCCCTGAAAGCTCTTGCTGCTCTTCACCTACCCTTGGCGCACTATGTACAGGCACAACAGCAGTGGGGATCTGTGCTTTCCCAGAGACGCAAGATCTCATGGCGCACGGCCGTGGCAGAGCCTCTTGCCGAAAAGGCAAACGTCCGGCTCCTTCTCCCACAAGGAAGGGCCCAGCCCTGAAAGCTCTTGCTGCTCTTCACGGTGCCTTGGCGCCCTATCTACAGGCACAACAGCAGTGGGGATCTGTGCTTTCCCAGAGACGCAAGATCTCATGGCGCTCGGCCGCGGCAGAGCCTCTTGCCGAAAAGGCAAACGTCCGGCTCCTTCTCCCACAAGGAAGGGCCCAGCCCTGAAAGCTCTTGCTGCTCTTCACCTACCCTTGGCGCCCTATCTACAGGCACAACAGCAGTGGGGATCTGTGCTTTCCCAGAGACGCAAGATCTCATGGCGCTTGGCCGCGGCAGACCCTCTTGCCGAAAAGGCAAACGTCCGGCTCCTTCTCCCACAAGGAAGGGCCCAGCCCTGAAAGCTCTTGCTGCTCTTCACGGTGCCTTGGCGCCCTATCTACAGGCACAACAGCAGTGGGGATCTGTGCTTTCCCAGAGACGCAACATCTCATGGCGCTCGGCCGCGGCAGAGCCTCTTGCCGAGAAGGCAAACGTCCGGCTCCTTCTCCCACAAGGAAGGGCCCAGCCCTGAAAGCTCTTGCTGCTCTTCACGGTGCCTTGGCGCCCTATCGACAGGAACAACAGCAGTGGGGATCTGTGCTTTCCCAGTGACACAAGATCTCATGGCGCTCGGCCGCGGAAGAGCCTCTTGCCGAAAAGGCAAACGTCCGGCTCCTTCTCCCACAAGGAAGGGCACAGCCCTGAGAGCTCTTGCTGCTCTTCACCTACCCTTGGCGCCCAAAAAACAGGCACAACAGCAGTGGGGATCTGTGCTTTCCCAGAGACGCAACATCTCATGGCGCTCGGCCGCGGCAGAGCCTCCTGCCGAAAAGGCAAACGTCCTGCTCCTTCTCCCACAAGGAAGGGCCCAGCCCTGAAAGCTCTTGCTGCTCTTCACGGTGCCTTGGCGCCCTATCTACAGGCACAACAGCAGTGGGGATCTGTGCTTTCCCAGAGACGCAACATCTCATGGCGCTCGGCCGCGGCAGAGCCTCTTGCCGAAAAGGCAAACGTCCGGCTCCTTCTCCCACAAGGAAGGGCCCAGCCCTGAAAGCTCTTGCTGCTCTTCACGGTGCCTTGGCGCCCTATCGACAGGAACAACAGCAGTGGGCATCTGTGCTTTCCCAGAGACGCAAGATCTCATGGCGCTCGGCCGCGGCAGAGCCTCTTGCCGAAAAGGCAAACGTCCGGCTCCTTCTCCCACAAGGAAGGGCCCAGCCCTGAAAGCTCTTGCTGCTCTTCACGGTGCCTTGGCGCCCTATCCACAGGCACAACAGCAGTGGGGATCTGTGCTTTCCCAGAGACGCAACATCTCATGGCGCTCGGCCGCGGCAGAGCATCTTGCCGAGAAGGCAAACGTCCGGCTCCTTCTCCCACAAGGAAGGGCCCAGCCCTGAAAGCTCTTGCTGCTCTTCACGGTGCCTTGGCGCCCTATCGACAGGAACAACAGCAGTGGGGATCTGTGCTTTCCCAGAGACACAAGACCTCATGGCGATCGGCCGCGGCAGAGCCTCTTGCCGAAAAGGCAAACGTCCGGCTCCTTCTCCCACAAGGAAGGGCCCAGCCCTGAAAGCTCTTGCTGCTCTTCACCTACCCTTGGCGCCCAAAAAACAGGCACAACAGCAGTGGGGATCTGTGCTTTCCCAGAGACGCAACATCTCATGGCGCTCGGCCGCGGCAGAGCCTCCTGCCGAAAAGGCAAACGTCCTGCTCCTTCTCCCACAAGGAAGGGCCCAGCCCTGAAAGCTCTTGCTGCTCTTCACGGTGCCTTGGCACCCTATCTACAGGCACAACAGCAGTGGGGATCTGTGCTTTTCCAGAGACGCAACATCTCATGGCGCTCGGCCGCGGCAGAGCCTCTTGCCGAAAAGGCAAACGTCCGGCTCCTTCTCCCACAAGGAAGGGCCCAGCCCTGAAAGCTGTTGCTGCTCTTCACGGTGCCTTGGCGCACTATCTACAGGCACAACAGCAGTGGGGATCTGTGCTTTCCCAGAGACACAAGATCTCATGGCGCTCGGCCGCGGCAGAGCCTCTTGCCGAAAAGGCAAACGTCCGGCTCCTTCTCCCACAAGGAAGGGCCCAGCCCTGAAAGCTCTTGCTGCTCTTCACCTACTCTTGGCGCCCTATCTACAGGCACAACAGCAGTGGGGATCTGTGCTTTCCCAGAGACGCAATATCTCATGGCGCTCGGCCGCGGCAGAGCCTCTTGCCGAAAAGGCAAACGTCCGGCTCCTTCTCCCACAAGGAAGGGCCCAGCCCTGAAAGCTCTTGCTGCTCTTCACGGTGCCTTGGCGCCCTATCGACAGGAACAACAGCAGTGGGCATCTGTGCTTTCCCAGAGACGCAAGATCTCATGGCGCTCGGCCGCGGCAGAGCCTCTTGCCGAAAAGGCAAACGTCCGGCTCCTTCTCCCACAAGGAAGGGCCCAGCCCTGAAAGCTCTTGCTGCTCTTCACGGTGCCTTGGCGCCCTATCCACAGGCACAACAGCAGTGGGGATCTGTGCTTTCCCAGAGACGCAACATCTCATGGCGCTCGGTAGCGGCAGAGCCTCTTGCCAAAAAGGCAAACGTCCTGCTCCTTCTCCCACAAGGAAGGGCCCAGCCCTGAAAGCTCTTGCTGCTCTTCACGGTGCCTTGGCGCCCTATCGACAGCCACAACAGCAGTGGGGATCTGTGCTTTCCCAGAGACACAAGATCTCATGGCGATCGGCCGCGGCAGAGCCTCTTGCCGAAAAGGCAAACGTCCGGCTCCTTCTCCCACAAGGAAGGGCACAGCCCTGAGAGCTCTTGCTGCTCTTCACCTACCCTTGGCGCCCAAAAAACAGGCACAACAGCAGTGGGGATCTGTGCTTTCCCAGAGACGCAAGATCTCATGGCGCTCGGCCGCGGCAGAGCCTCTTGCTGAAAAGGCAAACGTCCGGCTCCTTCTCCCACAAGGAAGGGCCCAGCCCTGAAAGCTCTTGCTGCTCTTCACGGTGCCTTGGCGCCCTATCTACAGGCACAACAGCAGTGGGGATCTGTGCTTTCCCAGAGACGCAAGATCTCATGGCGCTCGGCCGCGGCAGAGCCTCTTGCCGAAAAGGCAAACGTCCGGCTCCTTCTCCCACAAGGAAGGGCCCAGCCCTGAAACCTCTTGCTGCTCTTCACGGTGCCTTAGCGCCCTATCGACAGGCACAACAGCAGTGGGGATCTGTGCTTTCCCAGAGACGCAACATCTCATGGCGCTCGGCCGTGGCAGAGCCTCTTGCCGAAAAGGCAAACGTCCGGCTCCTTCTCTCACAAGGAAGGGCCCAGCCCTGAAAGCTCTTGCTGCTCTTCACCTACCCTTGGCGCACTATCGACAGGAACAACAGCAGTGGGGATCTGTGCTTTCCCAGAGACGCAAGATCTCATGGCGCTCGGCCGCGGCAGAGCCTCTTGCCGAAAAGGCAAACGTCCGGCTCCTTCTCCCACAAGGAAGGGCCCAGCCCTGAAAGCTCTTGCTGCTCTTCACGGTGCCTTGGCGCCCTATCGACAGGCACAACAGCAGTGGGGATCTGTGCTTTCCCAGAGACGCAACATCTCATGGCGCTCGGCCGCGGCAGAGCCTCTTGCCGAAAAGGCAAACGTCCGGCTCCTTCTCCCACAAGGAAGGGCCCAGCCCTGAAAGCTCTTGCTGCTCTTCATGGTGCCTTGGCGCCCTATCTACAGGCACAACAGCAGTGGGGATCTGTGCTTTCCCAGAGACGCAACATCTCATGGCGCTCGGCCGCGGCAGAGCCTCTTGCCGAGAAGGCAAACGTCCCGCTCCTTCTCCCACAAGGAAGGGCCCAGCCCTGAAAGCTGTTGCTGCTCTTCATGGTGCCTTGGCGCCCTATCTACAGGCACAACAGCAGTGGGGATCTGTGCTTTCCCAGAGACACAACATCTCATGGCGCTCGGCCGCGGCAGAGCCTCTTGCCGAAAAGGCAAACGTCCGGCTCCTTCTCCCACAAGGAAGGGCCCAGCCCTGAAAGCTCTTGCTGCTCTTCACGGTGCCTTGGCGCCCTATCTACAGGCACAACAGCACTGGGGATCTGTGCTTTCCCAGAGACGCAACATCTCATGGCGCTCGGCCGCGGCAGCGCCTCTTGCCGAAAAGGCAAACGTCCGGCTAATTCTCCCACAAGGAAGGGCCCAGCCCTGAAAGCTCTTGCTGCTCTTCACCTACCCTTGGCGCACTATCTACAGGCACAACAGCAGTGGGGATCTGTGCTTTCCCAGAGACGCAACATCTCATGGCGCTCGGCCGCGGCAGAGCCTCTTGCCGAAAAGGCAAACGTCCTGCTCCTTCTCCCACAAGGAAGGGCCCAGCCCTGAAAGCTCTTGCTGCTCTTCACGGTGCCTTGGCACCCTATCTACAGGCACAACAGCAGTGCGGATCTGTGCTTTCCCAGAGACGCAACATCTCATGGCGCTCGGCCGCGGCAGAGCCTCTTGCCGAAAAGGCAAACGTCCGGCTCCTTCTCCCACAAGGAAGGGCCCAGCCCTGAAAGCTCTTGCTGCTCTTCACGGTGCCTTGGCGCCCTATCTACAGGCACAACAGCAGTGGGGATCTGTGCTTTCCCAGAGACGCAACATCTCATGGCGCTCGGCCCGCGGCAGAGCCTCTTGCCGAAAAGGCAAACGTCCGGCTCCTTCTCCCACAAGGAAGGGCCCAGCCCTGAAAGCTCTTGCTGCTCTTCACGGTGCCTTGGCGCCCTATCGACAGGCACAACAGCAGTGGGGATCTGTGCTTTCCCAGAGACGCAACATCTCATGGCGCTCGGCCGCGGCAGAGCCTCTTGCCGAAAAGGCAAACGTCCGGCTCCTTCTCCCACAAGGAAGGGCACAGCCCTGAGAGCTCTTGCTGATCTTCACCTACACTTGGCGCCCAATCTACAGGCACAACAGCAGTGGGGATCTGTGCTTTCCCAGAGACGCAACATCTCATGGCGCTCGGCCGCGGCAGAGCCTCTTGCCGAAAAGGCAAACGTCCGGCTCCTTCTCCCACAAGGAAGGGCCCAGCCCTGAAAGCTCTTGCTGCTCTTCACGGTGCCTTGGCGCCCTATCGACAGGCACAACAGCAGTGGGGATCTGTGCTTTCCCAGAGACGCAACATCTCATGGCGCTCGGCCGCGGCAGAGCCTCTTGCCGAAAAGGCAAACGTCCGGCTCCTTCTCCCACAAGGAAGGGCACAGCCCTGAGAGCTCTTGCTGATCTTCACCTACACTTGGCGCCCAATCTACAGGCACAACAGCAGTGGGGATCTGTGCTTTCCCAGAGACGCAACATCTCATGGCGCTCGGCCGCGGCAGAGCCTCTTGCCGAAAAGGCAAACGTCCTGCTCCTTCTCCCACAAGGAAGGGCCCAGCCCTGAAAGCTCTTGCTGCTCTTCACGGTGCCTTGGCACCCTATCTACAGGCACAACAGCAGTGGGGATCTGTGCTTTCCCAGAGACGCAACATCTCATGGCGCTCGGCCGCGGCAGAGCCTCTTGCCGAAAAGGCAAACGTCCGGCTCCTTCTCCCACAAGGAAGGGCCCAGCCCTGAGAGCTCTTGCTGATCTTCACCTACACTTGGCGCCCAATCTACAGGCACAACAGCAGTGGGGATCTGTGCTTTCCCAGAGACGCAACATCTCATGGCGCTCGGCCGCGGCAGAGCCTCTTGCCGAGAAGGCAAACGTCCGGCTCCTTCTCCCACAAGGAAGGGCCCAGCCCTGAAAGCTCTTGCTGCTCTTCATGGTGCCTTGGCGCCCTATCTACAGGCACAACAGCAGTGGGGATCTGTGCTTTCCCAGAGACGCAACATCTCATGGCGCTCGGCCGCGGCAGAGCCTCTTGCCGAGAAGGCAAACGTCCCGCTCCTTCTCCCACAAGGAAGGGCCCAGCCCTGAAAGCTCTTGCTGCTCTTCATGGTGCCTTGGCGCCCTATCTACAGGCACAACAGCAGTGGGGATCTGTGCTTTCCCAGAGACACAACATCTCATGGCGCTCGGCCGCGGCAGAGCCTCTTGCCGAAAAGGCAAACGTCCGGCTCCTTCTCCCACAAGGAAGGGCCCAGCCCTGAAAGCTCTTGCTGCTCTTCACGGTGCCTTGGCGCCCTATCTACAGGCACAACAGCACTGGGGATCTGTGCTTTCCCAGAGACGCAACATCTCATGGCGCTCGGCCGCGGCAGCGCCTCTTGCCGAAAAGGCAAACGTCCGGCTAATTCTCCCACAAGGAAGGGCCCAGCCCTGAAAGCTGTTGCTGCTCTTCACCTACCCTTGGCGCCCTATCTACAGGCACAACAGCAGTGGGGATCTGTGCTTTCCCAGAGACGCAACATCTCATGGCGCTCGGCCGCGGCAGAGCCTCTTGCCGAAAATGCAAACGTCCTGCTCCTTCTCCCACAAGGAAGGGCCCAGCCCTGAAAGCTCTTGCTGCTCTTCACGGTGCCTTGGCACCCTATCTACAGGCACAACAGCAGTGGGGATCTGTGCTTTCCCAGAGACGCAACATCTCATGGCGCTCGGCCGCGGCAGAGCCTCTTGCCGAAAAGGCAAACGTCCGGCTCCTTCTCCCACAAGGAAGGGCCCAGCCCTGAAAGCTCTTGCTGCTCTTCACGGTGCCTTGGCGCCCTATCGACAGGCACAACAGCAGTGGGGATCTGTGCTTTCCCAGAGACGCAACATCTCATGGCGCTCGGCCGCGGCAGACCCTCTTGCCGAAAAGGCAAACGTCCGGCTCCTTCTCCCACAAGGAAGGGCCCAGCCCTGAAAGCTCTTGCTGCTCTTCACGGTGCCTTGGCGCCCTATCGACAGGCACAACAGCAGTGGGGATCTGTGCTTTCCCAGAGACGCAACATCTCATGGCGCTCGGCCGCGGCAGAGCCTCTTGCCGAAAAGGCAAACGTCCGGCTCCTTCTCCCACAAGGAAGGGCACAGCCCTGAGAGCTCTTGCTGATCTTCACCTACACTTGGCGCCCAATCTACAGGCACAACAGCAGTGGGGATCTGTGCTTTCCCAGAGACGCAACATCTCATGGCGCTCGGCCGCGGCAGAGCCTCTTGCCGAAAAGGCAAACGTCCTGCTCCTTCTCCCACAAGGAAGGGCCCAGCCCTGAAAGCTCTTGCTGCTCTTCACGGTGCCTTGGCACCCTATCTACAGGCACAACAGCAGTGGGGATCTGTGCTTTCCCAGAGACGCAAGATCTCATGGCGCTCGGCCGCGGCAGAGCCTCTTGCCGAAAAGGCAAACGTCCGGCTCCTTCTCCCACAAGGAAGGGCCCAGCCCTGAAAGCTCTTGCTGCTCTTCACGGTGCCTTGGCGCCCTATCTACATGCACAACAGCAGTGGGGATCTGTGCTTTCCCAGAGACACAAGATCTCATGGCGCTCGGCCGCGGCAGAGCCTCTTGCCGAAAATGCAAACGTCCGGCTCCTTCTCCCACAAGGAAGGGCCCAGCCCTGAAAGCTCTTGCTGCTCTTCACCTACCCTTGGCGCACTATCTACAGGCACAACAGCAGTGGGGATCTGTGCTTTCCCAGAGACGCAAGATCTCATGGCGCTCGGCCGCGGCAGAGCCTCTTGCCGAAAAGGCAAACGTCCGGCTCCTTCTCCCACAAGGAAGGGCCCAGCCCTGAAAGCTCTTGCTGCTCTTCACGGTGCCTTGGCGCCCTATCTACAGGCACAACAGCAGTGGGGATCTGTGCTTTCCCAGAGACACAAGATCTCATGGCGCTCGGCCGCGGCAGAGCCTCTTGCCGAAAAGGCAAACGTCCGGCTCCTTCTCCCACAAGGAAGGGCCCAGCCCTGAAAGCTCTTGCTGCTCTTCACGGTGCCTTGGCGCCCTATCTACAGGCACAACAGCAGTGGGGATCTGTGCTTTCCCAGAGACGCAAGATCTCATGGCGCTCGGCCCGCGGCAGAGCCTCTTGCCGAAAAGGCAAACGTCCGGCTCCTTCTCCCACAAGGAAGGGCCCAGCCCTGAAAGCTCTTGCTGCTCTTCACGGTGCCTTGGCGCCCTATCTACAGGCACAACAGCAGTGGGGATCTGTGCTTTCCCAGAGACGCAACATCTCATGGCGCTCGGCCGCGGCAGAGCCTCTTGCCGAAAAGGCAAACGTCCGGCTCCTTCTCCCACAAGGAAGGGCCCAGCCCTGAAACCTCTTGCTGCTCTTCACGGTGCCTTGGCACCCTATCGACAGGCACAACAGCAGTGGGGATCTGTGCTTTCCCAGAGACGCAACATCTCATGGCGCTCGGCCGCGGCAGAGCCTCTTGCCGAAAAGGCAAACGTCCGGCTCCTTCTCCCACAAGGAAGGGCACAGCCCTGAGAGCTCTTGCTGATCTTCACCTACACTTGGCGCCCAATCTACAGGCACAACAGCAGTGGGGATCTGTGCTTTCCCAGAGACGCAACATCTCATGGCGCTCGGCCGCGGCAGAGCCTCTTGCCGAGAAGGCAAACGTCCGGCTCCTTCTCCCACAAGGAAGGGCCCAGCCCTGAAAGCTCTTGCTGCTCTTCATGGTGCCTTGGCGCCCTATCTACAGGCACAACAGCAGTGGGGATCTGTGCTTTCCCAGAGACGCAACATCTCATGGCGCTCGGCCGCGGCAGAGCCTCTTGCCGAGAAGGCAAACGTCCCGCTCCTTCTCCCACAAGGAAGGGCCCAGCCCTGAAAGCTCTTGCTGCTCTTCATGGTGCCTTGGCGCCCTATCGACAGGCACAACAGCAGTGGGGATCTGTGCTTTCCCAGAGACGCAACATCTCATGGCGCTCGGCCGCGGCAGAGCCTCTTGCCGAAAAGGCAAACGTCCGGCTCCTTCTCCCACAAGGAAGGGCCCAGCCCTGAAAGCTCTTGCTGCTCTTCACGGTGCCTTGGCGCCCTATCTACAGGCACAACAGCAGTGGGGATCTGTGCTTTCCCAGAGACACAAGATCTCATGGCGCTCGGCCGCGGCAGAGCCTCTTGCCGAAAAGGCAAACGTCCGGCTCCTTCTCCCACAAGGAAGGGCCCAGCCCTGAAAGCTCTTGCTGCTCTTCACGGTGCCTTGGCGCCCTATCTACAGGCACAACAGCAGTGGGGATCTGTGCTTTCCCAGAGACGCAAGATCTCATGGCGCTCGGCCGCGGCAGAGCCTCTTGCCGAAAAGGCAAACGTCCGGCTCCTTCTCCCACAAGGAAGGGCCCAGCCCTGAAAGCTCTTGCTGCTCTTCACGGTGCCTTGGCGCCCTATCTACAGGCACAACAGCAGTGGGGATCTGTGCTTTCCCAGAGACGCAACATCTCATGGCGCTCGGCCGCGGCAGAGCCTCTTGCCGAAAAGGCAAACGTCCGGCTCCTTCTCCCACAAGGAAGGGCCCAGCCCTGAAACCTCTTGCTGCTCTTCACGGTGCCTTGGCACCCTATCGACAGGCACAACAGCAGTGGGGATCTGTGCTTTCCCAGAGACGCAACATCTCATGGCGCTCGGCCGCGGCAGAGCCTCTTGCCGAAAAGGCAAACGTCCGGCTCCTTCTCCCACAAGGAAGGGCCCAGCCCTGAGAGCTCTTGCTGATCTTCACCTACACTTGGCGCCCAATCTACAGGCACAACAGCAGTGGGGATCTGTGCTTTCCCAGAGACGCAACATCTCATGGCGCTCGGCCGCGGCAGAGCCTCTTGCCGAGAAGGCAAACGTCCGGCTCCTTCTCCCACAAGGAAGGGCCCAGCCCTGAAAGCTCTTGCTGCTCTTCATGGTGCCTTGGCGCCCTATCTACAGGCACAACAGCAGTGGGGATCTGTGCTTTCCCAGAGACGCAACATCTCATGGCGCTCGGCCGCGGCAGAGCCTCTTGCCGAGAAGGCAAACGTCCCGCTCCTTCTCCCACAAGGAAGGGCCCAGCCCTGAAAGCTCTTGCTGCTCTTCATGGTGCCTTGGCGCCCTATCGACAGGCACAACAGCAGTGGGGATCTGTGCTTTCCCAGAGACACAACATCTCATGGCGCTCGGCCGCGGCAGAGCCTCTTGCCGAAAAGGCAAACGTCCGGCTCCTTCTCCCACAAGGAAGGGCCCAGCCCTGAAAGCTCTTGCTGCTCTTCACGGTGCCTTGGCGCCCTATCTACAGGCACAACAGCAGTGGGGATCTGTGCTTTCCCAGAGACGCAAGATCTCATGGCGCTCGGCCGCGGCAGCGCCTCTTGCCGAAAAGGCAAACGTCCGGCTAATTCTCCCACAAGGAAGGGCCCAGCCCTGAAAGCTCTTGCTGCTCTTCACCTACCCTTGGCGCCCAAAAAACAGGCACAACAGCAGTGGGGATCTGTGCTTTCCCAGAGACGCAAGATCTCATGGCGCTCGGCCGCGGCAGAGCCTCTTGCCGAAAAGGCAAACGTCCTGCTCCTTCTCCCACAAGGAAGGGCCCAGCCCTGAAAGCTCTTGCTGCTCTTCACGGTGCCTTGGCACCCTATCTACAGGCACAACAGCAGTGGGGATCTGTGCTTTCCCAGAGACGCAACATCTCATGGCGCTCGGCCGCGGCAGAGCCTCTTGCCGAAAAGGCAAACGTCCGGCTCCTTCTCCCACAAGGAAGGGCCCAGCCCTGAAAGCTCTTGCTGCTCTTCACGGTGCCTTGGCGCCCTATCGACAGGCACAACAGCAGTGGGGATCTGTGCTTTCCCAGAGACGCAACATCTCATGGCGCTCGGCCGCGGCAGAGCCTCTTGCCGAAAAGGCAAACGTCCGGCTCCTTCTCCCACAAGGAAGGGCCCAGCCCTGAAAGCTGTTGCTGCTCTTCACGGTGCCTTGGCGCCCTATCTACAGGCACAACAGCAGTGGGGATCTGTGCTTTCCCAGAGACGCAACATCTCATGGCGCTCGGCCGCGGCAGAGCCTCTTGCCAAAAAGGCAAACGTCCGGCTCCTTCTCCCACAAGGAAGGGCCCAGCCCTGAAAGCTCTTGCTGCTCTTCACGGTGCCTTGGCACCCTATCGACAGGCACAACAGCAGTGGGGATCTGTGCTTTCCCAGAGACGCAACATCTCATGGCGCTCGGCCGCGGCAGAGCCTCTTGCCGAAAAGGCAAACGTCCGGCTCCTTCTCCCACAAGGAAGGGCACAGCCCTGAAAGCTCTTGCTGCTCTTCACGGTGCCTTGGCGCCCTATCTACAGGCACAACAGCACTGGGGATCTGTGCTTTCCCAGAGACGCAACATCTCATGGCGCTCGGTAGCGGCAGAGCCTCTTGCCGAAAAGGCAAACGTCCTGCTCCTTCTCCCACAAGGAAGGGCACAGCCCTGAAAGCTCTTGCTGCTCTTCACGGTGCCTTGGCACCCTATCTACAGGCACAACAGCAGTGGGGATCTGTGCTTTCCCAGAGACGCAACATCTCATGGCGCTCGGCCGCGGCAGAGCCTCTTGCCGAAAAGGCAAACGTCCGGCTCCTTCTCCCACAAGGAAGGGCCCAGCCCTGAAACCTCTTGCTGCTCTTCACGGTGCCTTGGCGCCCTATCGACAGGCACAACAGCAGTGGGGATCTGTGCTTTCCCAGAGACGCAAGATCTCATGGCGCTCGGCCGCGGCAGAGCCTCTTGCCGAAAAGGCAAACGTCCGGCTCCTTCTCCCACAAGGAAGGGCCCAGCCCTGAAAGCTCTTGCTGCTCTTCACGGTGCCTTGGCGCCCTATCTACATGCACAACAGCAGTGGGGATCTGTGCTTTCCCAGAGACGCAACATCTCATGGCGCTCGGCCGCGGCAGAGCCTCTTGCCGAGAAGGCAAACGTCCGGCTCCTTCTCCCACAAGGAAGGGCCCAGCCCTGAAAGCTCTTGCTGCTCTTCACCTACCCTTGGCGCCCTATCGACAGGCACAACAGCAGTGGGGATCTGTGCTTTCCCAGAGACACAAGATCTCATGGCGCTCGGCCGCGGCAGAGCCTCTTGCCGAAAAGGCAAACGTCCGGCTCCTTCTCCCACAAGGAAGGGCCCAGCCCTGAAAGCTCTTGCTGCTCTTCACGGTGCCTTGGCGCCCTATCTACAGGCACAACAGCAGTGGGGATCTGTGCTTTCCCAGAGACGCAACATCTCATGGCGCTCGGCCGCGGCAGAGCCTCTTGCCGAAAAGGCAAACGTCCGGCTCCTTCTCCCACAAGGAAGGGCCCAGCCCTGAAAGCTCTTGCTGCTTTTCACGGTGCCTTGGCGCCCTATCTACAGGCACAACAGCAGTGGGGATCTGTGCTTTCCCAGAGACGCAAGATCTCATGGCGCTCGGCCGCGGCAGAGCCTCTTGCCGAGAAGGCAAACGTCCCGCTCCTTCTCCCACAAGGAAGGGCCCAGCCCTGAAAGCTCTTGCTGCTCTTCATGGTGCCTTGGCGCCCTATCTACAGGCACAACAGCAGTGGGGATCTGTGCTTTCCCAGAGACGCAACATCTCATGGCGCTCGGGCCGCGGCAGAGCCTCTTGCCGAGAAGGCAAACGTCCCGCTCCTTCTCCCACAAGGAAGGGCCCAGCCCTGAAAGCTCTTGCTGCTCTTCATGGTGCCTTGGCGCCCTATCGACAGGCACAACAGCAGTGGGGATCTGTGCTTTCCCAGAGACACAACATCTCATGGCGCTCGGCCGCGGCAGAGCCTCTTGCCGAAAAGGCAAACGTCCGGCTCCTTCTCCCACAAGGAAGGGCCCAGCCCTGAAAGCTCTTGCTGCTCTTCACGGTGCCTTGGCGCCCTATCTACAGGCACAACAGCACTGGGGATCTGTGCTTTCCCAGAGACGCAAGATCTCATGGCGCTCGGCCGCGGCAGCGCCTCTTGCCGAAAAGGCAAACGTCCGGCTAATTCTCCCACAAGGAAGGGCCCAGCCCTGAAAGCTCTTGCTGCTCTTCACCTACCCTTGGCACCCAAAAAACAGGCACAACAGCAGTGGGGATCTGTGCTTTCCCAGAGACGCAAGATCTCATGGCGCTCGGCCGCGGCAGAGCCTCTTGCCGAAAAGGAAAACGTCCTCCTCCTTCTCCCACAAGGAAGGGCCCAGCCCTGAAAGCTCTTGCTGCTCTTCACGGTGCCTTGGCACCCTATCTACAGGCACAACAGCAGTGGGGATCTGTGCTTTCCCAGAGACGCAACATCTCATGGCGCTCGGCCGCGGCAGAGCCTCTTGCCGAAAAGGCAAACGTCCGGCTCCTTCTCCCACAAGGAAGGGCCCAGCCCTGAAAGCTCTTGCTGCTCTTCACGGTGCCTTGGCGCCCTATCGACAGGCACAACAGCAGTGGGGATCTGTGCTTTCCCAGAGACGCAACATCTCATGGCGCTCGGCCGCGGCAGAGCCTCTTGCCGAAAAGGCAAACGTCCGGCTCCTTCTCCCACAAGGAAGGGCCCAGCCCTGAAAGCTGTTGCTGCTCTTCACGGTGCCTTGGCGCCCTATCTACAGGCACAACAGCAGTGGGGATCTGTGCTTTCCCAGAGACGCAACATCTCATGGCGCTCGGCCGCGGCAGAGCCTCTTGCCAAAAAGGCAAACGTCCGGCTCCTTCTCCCACAAGGAAGGGCCCAGCCCTGAAAGCTCTTGCTGCTCTTCACGGTGCCTTGGCACCCTATCGACAGGCACAACAGCAGTGGGGATCTGTGCTTTCCCAGAGACGCAACATCTCATGGCGCTCGGCCGCGGCAGAGCCTCTTGCCGAAAAGGCAAACGTCCGGCTCCTTCTCCCACAAGGAAGGGCACAGCCCTGAGAGCTCTTGCTGATCTTCACCTACACTTGGCGCCCAATCTACAGGCACAACAGCAGTGGGGATCTGTGCTTTCCCAGAGACGCAAGATCTCATGGCGCTCGGCCGCGGCAGAGCCTCTTGCCGAAAAGGCAAACGTCCTGCTCCTTCTCCCACAAGGAAGGGCCCAGCCCTGAAAGCTCTTGCTGCTCTTCACGGTGCCTTGGCACCCTATCTACAGGCACAACAGCAGTGGGGATCTGTGCTTTCCCAGAGACGCAACATCTCATGGCGCTCGGCCGCGGCAGAGCCTCTTGCCGAAAAGGCAAACGTCCGGCTCCTTCTCCCACAAGGAAGGGCCCAGCCCTGAAACCTCTTGCTGCTCTTCACGGTGCCTTGGCGCCCTATCGACAGGCACAACAGCAGTGGGGATCTGTGCTTTCCCAGAGACGCAAGATCTCATGGCGCTCGGCCGCGGCAGAGCCTCTTGCCGAAAAGGCAAACGTCCGGCTCCTTCTCCCACAAGGAAGCGCCCAGCCCTGAAAGCTCTTGCTGCTCTTCACGGTGCCTTGGCGCCCTATCTACATGCACAACAGCAGTGGGGATCTGTGCTTTCCCAGAGACGCAAGATCTCATGGCGCTCGGCCGCGGCAGAGCCTCTTGCCGAGAAGGCAAACGTCCGGCTCCTTCTCCCACAAGGAAGGGCCCAGCCCTGAAAGCTCTTGCTGCTCTTCACCTACCCTTGGCGCCCAAAAAACAGGCACAACAGCAGTGGGGATCTGTGCTTTCCCAGAGACACAAGATCTCATGGCGCTCGGCCGCGGCAGAGCCTCTTGCCGAAAAGGCAAACGTCCGGCTCCTTCTCCCACAAGGAAGGGCCCAGCCCTGAAAGCTCTTGCTGCTCTTCACGGTGCCTTGGCGCCCTATCTACAGGCACAACAGCAGTGGGGATCTGTGCTTTCCCAGAGACGCAACATCTCATGGCGCTCGGCCGCGGCAGAGCCTCTTGCCGAAAAGGCAAACGTCCGGCTCCTTCTCCCACAAGGAAGGGCCCAGCCCTGAAAGCTCTTGCTGCTTTTCACGGTGCCTTGGCGCCCTATCTACAAGCACAACAGCAGTGGGGATCTGTGCTTTCCCAGAGACGCAACATCTCATGGCGCTCGGCCGCGACAGAGCCTCTTGCCGAGAAGGCAAACGTCCGGCTCCTTCTACCACAAGGAAGGGCCCAGCCCTGAAAGCTCTTGCTGCTCTTCATGGTGCCTTGGCGCCCTATCTACAGGCACAACAGCAGTGGGGATCTGTGCTTTCCCAGAGACGCAACATCTCATGGCGCTCGGCCGCGGCAGAGCCTCTTGCCGAGAAGGCAAACGTCCCGCTCCTTCTCCCACAAGGAAGGGCCCAGCCCTGAAAGCTCTTGCTGCTCTTCATGGTGCCTTGGCGCCCTATCGACAGGCACAACAGCAGTGGGGATCTGTGCTTTCCCAGAGACACAACATCTCATGGCGCTCGGCCGCGGCAGAGCCTCTTGCCGAAAAGGCAAACGTCCGGCTCCTTCTCCCACAAGGAAGGGCCCAGCCCTGAAAGCTCTTGCTGCTCTTCACGGTGCCTTGGCGCCCTATCTACAGGCACAACAGCACTGGGGATCTGTGCTTTCCCAGAGACGCAACATCTCATGGCGCTCGGTAGCGGCAGAGCCTCTTGCCGAAAAGGCAAACGTCCTGCTCCTTCTCCCACAAGGAAGGGCACAGCCCTGAAAGCTCTTGCTGCTCTTCACGGTGCCTTGGCACCCTATCTACAGGCACAACAGCAGTGGGGATCTGTGCTTTCCCAGAGACGCAACATCTCATGGCGCTCGGCCGCGGCAGAGCCTCTTGCCGAAAAGGCAAACGTCCGGCTCCTTCTCCCACAAGGAAGGGCCCAGCCCTGAAAGCTCTTGCTGCTCTTCACGGTGCCTTGGCGCCCTATCGACAGGCACAACAGCAGTGGGGATCTGTGCTTTCCCAGAGACGCAAGATCTCATGGCGCTCGGCCGCGGCAGAGCCTCTTGCCGAAAAGGCAAACGTCCGGCTCCTTCTCCCACAAGGAAGGGCCCAGCCCTGAAAGCTGTTGCTGCTCTTCACGGTGCCTTGGCGCCCTATCTACAGGCACAACAGCACTGGGGATCTGTGCTTTCCCAGAGACGCAAGATCTCATGGCGCTCGGCCGCGGCAGCGCCTCTTGCCGAAAAGGCAAACGTCCGGCTAATTCTCCCACAAGGAAGGGCCCAGCCCTGAAAGCTCTTGCTGCTCTTCACCTACCCTTGGCACCCAAAAAACAGGCACAACAGCAGTGGGGATCTGTGCTTTCCCAGAGACGCAAGATCTCATGGCGCTCGGCCGCGGCAGAGCCTCTTGCCGAAAAGGAAAACGTCCTGCTCCTTCTCCCACAAGGAAGGGCCCAGCCCTGAAAGCTCTTGCTGCTCTTCACGGTGCCTTGGCACCCTATCTACAGGCACAACAGCAGTGGGGATCTGTGCTTTCCCAGAGACGCAACATCTCATGGCGCTCGGCCGCGGCAGAGCCTCTTGCCGAAAAGGCAAACGTCCGGCTCCTTCTCCCACAAGGAAGGGCCCAGCCCTGAAAGCTCTTGCTGCTCTTCACGGTGCCTTGGCGCCCTATCGACAGGCACAACAGCAGTGGGGATCTGTGCTTTCCCAGAGACGCAACATCTCATGGCGCTCGGCCGCGGCAGAGCCTCTTGCCGAAAAGGCAAACGTCCGGCTCCTTCTCCCACAAGGAAGGGCCCAGCCCTGAAAGCTCTTGCTGCTCTTCACGGTGCCTTGGCGCCCTATCTACAGGCACAACAGCAGTGGGGATCTGTGCTTTCCCAGAGACGCAACATCTCATGGCGCTCGGCCGCGGCAGAGCCTCTTGCCAAAAAGGCAAACGTCCGGCTCCTTCTCCCACAAGGAAGGGCCCAGCCCTGAAAGCTCTTGCTGCTCTTCACGGTGCCTTGGCACCCTATCGACAGGCACAACAGCAGTGGGGATCTGTGCTTTCCCAGAGACGCAACATCTCATGGCGCTCGGCCGCGGCAGAGCCTCTTGCCGAAAAGGCAAACGTCCGGCTCCTTCTCCCACAAGGAAGGGCACAGCCCTGAGAGCTCTTGCTGATCTTCACCTACACTTGGCGCCCAATCTACAGGCACAACAGCAGTGGGGATCTGTGCTTTCCCAGAGACGCAACATCTCATGGCGCTCGGCCGCGGCAGAGCCTCTTGCCGAAAAGGCAAACGTCCGGCTCCTTCTCCCACAAGGAAGGGCCCAGCCCTGAAAGCTCTTGCTGCTCTTCACGGTGCCTTGGCACCCTATCTACAGGCACAACAGCAGTGGGGATCTGTGCTTTCCCAGAGACGCAACATCTCATGGCGCTCGGCCGCGGCAGAGCCTCTTGCCGAAAAGGCAAACGTCCGGCTCCTTCTCCCACAAGGAAGGGCCCAGCCCTGAAACCTCTTGCTGCTCTTCACGGTGCCTTGGCGCCCTATCGACAGGCACAACAGCAGTGGGGATCTGTGCTTTCCCAGAGACGCAAGATCTCATGGCGCTCGGCCGCGGCAGAGCCTCTTGCCGAAAAGGCAAACGTCCGGCTCCTTCTCCCACAAGGAAGGGCCCAGCCCTGAAAGCTCTTGCTGCTCTTCACGGTGCCTTGGCGCCCTATCTACATGCACAACAGCAGTGGGGATCTGTGCTTTCCCAGAGACGCAAGATCTCATGGCGCTCGGCCGCGGCAGAGCCTCTTGCCGAGAAGGCAAACGTCCGGCTCCTTCTCCCACAAGGAAGGGCCCAGCCCTGAAAGCTCTTGCTGCTCTTCACCTACCCTTGGCGCCCAAAAAACAGGCACAACAGCAGTGGGGATCTGTGCTTTCCCAGAGACACAAGATCTCATGGCGCTCGGCCGCGGCAGAGCCTCTTGCCGAAAAGGCAAACGTCCGGCTCCTTCTCCCACAAGGAAGGGCCCAGCCCTGAAAGCTCTTGCTGCTCTTCACGGTGCCTTGGCGCCCTATCTACAGGCACAACAGCAGTGGGGATCTGTGCTTTCCCAGAGACGCAACATCTCATGGCGCTCGGCCGCGGCAGAGCCTCTTGCCGAAAAGGCAAACGTCCGGCTCCTTCTCCCACAAGGAAGGGCCCAGCCCTGAAAGCTCTTGCTGCTTTTCACGGTGCCTTGGCGCCCTATCTACAAGCACAACAGCAGTGGGGATCTGTGCTTTCCCAGAGACGCAACATCTCATGGCGCTCGGCCGCGACAGAGCCTCTTGCCGAGAAGGCAAACGTCCGGCTCCTTCTCCCACAAGGAAGGGCCCAGCCCTGAAAGCTCTTGCTGCTCTTCATGGTGCCTTGGCGCCCTATCTACAGGCACAACAGCAGTGGGGATCTGTGCTTTCCCAGAGACGCAACATCTCATGGCGCTCGGCCGCGGCAGAGCCTCTTGCCGAGAAGGCAAACGTCCCGCTCCTTCTCCCACAAGGAAGGGCCCAGCCCTGAAAGCTCTTGCTGCTCTTCATGGTGCCTTGGCGCCCTATCGACAGGCACAACAGCAGTGGGGATCTGTGCTTTCCCAGAGACACAACATCTCATGGCGCTCGGCCGCGGCAGAGCCTCTTGCCGAAAAGGCAAACGTCCGGCTCCTTCTCCCACAAGGAAGGGCCCAGCCCTGAAAGCTCTTGCTGCTCTTCACGGTGCCTTGGCGCCCTATCTACAGGCACAACAGCACTGGGGATCTGTGCTTTCCCAGAGACGCAACATCTCATGGCGCTCGGTAGCGGCAGAGCCTCTTGCCGAAAAGGCAAACGTCCTGCTCCTTCTCCCACAAGGAAGGGCACAGCCCTGAAAGCTCTTGCTGCTCTTCACGGTGCCTTGGCACCCTATCTACAGGCACAACAGCAGTGGGGATCTGTGCTTTCCCAGAGACGCAACATCTCATGGCGCTCGGCCGCGGCAGAGCCTCTTGCCGAAAAGGCAAACGTCCGGCTCCTTCTCCCACAAGGAAGGGCCCAGCCCTGAAAGCTCTTGCTGCTCTTCACGGTGCCTTGGCGCCCTATCGACAGGCACAACAGCAGTGGGGATCTGTGCTTTCCCAGAGACGCAAGATCTCATGGCGCTCGGCCGCGGCAGAGCCTCTTGCCGAAAAGGCAAACGTCCGGCTCCTTCTCCCACAAGGAAGGGCCCAGCCCTGAAAGCTGTTGCTGCTCTTCACGGTGCCTTGGCGCCCTATCTACAGGCACAACAGCAGTGGGGATCTGTGCTTTCCCAGAGACGCAACATCTCATGGCGCTCGGCCGCGGCAGAGCCTCTTGCCGAAAAGGCAAACGTCCGGCTCCTTCTCCCACAAGGAAGGGCCCAGCCCTGAAAGCTCTTGCTGCTCTTCACGGTGCCTTGGCACCCTATCGACAGGCACAACAGCAGTGGGGATCTGTGCTTTCCCAGAGACGCAACATCTCATGGCGCTCGGCCGCGGCAGAGCCTCTTGCCGAAAAGGCAAACGTCCGGCTCCTTCTCCCACAAGGAAGGGCCCAGCCCTGAGAGCTCTTGCTGATCTTCACCTACACTTGGCGCCCAATCTACAGGCACAACAGCAGTGGGGATCTGTGCTTTCCCAGAGACGCAACATCTCATGGCGCTCGGCCGCGGCAGAGCCTCTTGCCGAAAAGGCAAACGTCCGGCTCCTTCTCCCACAAGGAAGGGCCCAGCCCTGAAAGCTCTTGCTGCTCTTCACGGTGCCTTGGCACCCTATCTACAGGCACAACAGCAGTGGGGATCTGTGCTTTCCCAGAGACGCAACATCTCATGGCGCTCGGCCGCGGCAGAGCCTCTTGCCGAAAAGGCAAACGTCCGGCTCCTTCTCCCACAAGGAAGGGCCCAGCCCTGAAAGCTCTTGCTGCTCTTCACGGTGCCTTGGCGCCCTATCGACAGGCACAACAGCAGTGGGGATCTGTGCTTTCCCAGAGACGCAAGATCTCATGGCGCTCGGCCGCGGCAGAGCCTCTTGCCGAAAAGGCAAACGTCCGGCTCCTTCTCCCACAAGGAAGGGCCCAGCCCTGAAAGCTCTTGCTGCTCTTCACGGTGCCTTGGCGCCCTATCTACATGCACAACAGCAGTGGGGATCTGTGCTTTCCCAGAGACGCAACATCTCATGGCGCTCGGCCGCGGCAGAGCCTCTTGCCGAGAAGGCAAACGTCCGGCTCCTTCTCCCACAAGGAAGGGCCCAGCCCTGAAAGCTCTTGCTGCTCTTCACCTACCCTTGGCGCCCTATCGACAGGCACAACAGCAGTGGGGATCTGTGCTTTCCCAGAGACACAAGATCTCATGGCGCTCGGCCGCGGCAGAGCCTCTTGCCGAAAAGGCAAACGTCCGGCTCCTTCTCCCACAAGGAAGGGCCCAGCCCTGAAAGCTCTTGCTGCTCTTCACGGTGCCTTGGCGCACTATCTACAGGCACAACAGCAGTGGGGATCTGTGCTTTCCCAGAGACGCAACATCTCATGGCGCTCGGCCGCGGCAGAGCCTCTTGCCGAAAAGGCAAACGTCCGGCTCCTTCTCCCACAAGGAAGGGCCCAGCCCTGAAAGCTCTTGCTGCTCTTCCACGGTGCCTTGGAGCCCTATCTACAGGCACAACAGCAGTGGGGATCTGTGCTTTCCCAGAGACGCAACATCTCATGGCGCTCGGCCACGGCAGAGCCTCTTGCCGAAAAGGCAAACGTCCGGCTCCTTCTCCCACAAGGAAGGGCCCAGCCCTGAAAGCTCTTGCTGCTCTTCACGGTGCCTTGGCGCACTATCTACAGGCACAACAGCAGTGGGGATCTGTGCTTTCCCAGAGACGCAACATCTCATGGCGCTCGGCCGCGGCAGAGCCTCTTGCCGAAAAGGCAAACGTCCGGCTCCTTCTCCCACAAGGAAGGGCCCAGTCCTGAAAGCTCTTGCTGCTCTTCACGGTGCCTTGGCGCCCTATCTACAGGCACAACAGCAGTGGGGATCTGTGCTTTCCCAGAGACGCAACATCTCATGGCGCTCGGCCGCGGCAGAGCCTCTTGCCGAGAAGGCAAACGTCCGGCTCCTTCTCCCACAAGGAAGGGCCCAGCCCTGAAAGCTCTTGCTGATCTTCACGGTGCCTTGGCACCCTATCGACAGGAACAACAGCAGTGGGGATCTGTGCTTTCCCAGTGACACAAGATCTCATGGCGCTCGGCCGCGGCAGAGCCTCTTCCCGAAAAGGCAAACGTCCTGCTCCTTCTCCCACAAGGAAGGGCACAGCCCTGAGAGCTCTTGCTGATCTTCACCTACACTTGGCGCCCAAAAAACAGGCACAACAGCAGTGGGGATCTGTGCTTTCCCAGAGACGCAACATCTCATGGCGCTCGGCCGCGGCAGAGCCTCTTGCCGAAAAGGCAAACGTCCGGCTCCTTCTCCCACAAGGAAGGGCACAGCCCTGAGAGCTCTTGCTGATCTTCACCTACACTTGGCGCCCAATCTACAGGCACAACAGCAGTGGGGATCTGTGCTTTCCCAGAGACGCAACATCTCATGGCGCTCGGCCGCGGCAGAGCCTCTTGCCGAAAAGGCAAACGTCCTGCTCCTTCTCCCACAAGGAAGGGCCCAGCCCTGAAAGCTCTTGCTGCTCTTCACGGTGCCTTGGCGCCCTATCGACAGGCACAACAGCAGTGGGGATCTGTGCTTTCCCAGAGACGCAACATCTCATGGCGCTCGGCCGCGGCAGAGCCTCTTGCCGAAAAGGCAAACGTCCGGCTCCTTCTCCCACAAGGAAGGGCCCAGCCCTGAAAGCTGTTGCTGCTCTTCACGGTGCCTTGGCGCCCTATCTACAGGCACAACAGCAGTGGGGATCTGTGCTTTCCCAGAGACGCAACATCTCATGGCGCTCGGCCGCGGCAGAGCCTCTTGCCAAAAAGGCAAACGTCCGGCTCCTTCTCCCACAAGGAAGGGCCCAGCCCTGAAAGCTCTTGCTGCTCTTCACGGTGCCTTGGCACCCTATCGACAGGCACAACAGCAGTGGGGATCTGTGCTTTCCCAGAGACGCAACATCTCATGGCGCTCGGCCGCGGCAGAGCCTCTTGCCGAAAAGGCAAACGTCCGGCTCCTTCTCCCACAAGGAAGGGCACAGCCCTGAGAGCTCTTGCTGATCTTCACCTACACTTGGCGCCCAATCTACAGGCACAACAGCAGTGGGGATCTGTGCTTTCCCAGAGACGCAACATCTCATGGCGCTCGGCCGCGGCAGAGCCTCTTGCCGAAAAGGCAAACGTCCTGCTCCTTCTCCCACAAGGAAGGGCCCAGCCCTGAAAGCTCTTGCTGCTCTTCACGGTGCCTTGGCACCCTATCTACAGGCACAACAGCAGTGGGGATCTGTGCTTTCCCAGAGACGCAACATCTCATGGCGCTCGGCCGCGGCAGAGCCTCTTGCCGAAAAGGCAAACGTCCGGCTCCTTCTCCCACAAGGAAGGGCCCAGCCCTGAAACCTCTTGCTGCTCTTCACGGTGCCTTGGCGCCCTATCGACAGGCACAACAGCAGTGGGGATCTGTGCTTTCCCAGAGACGCAAGATCTCATGGCGCTCGGCCGCGGCAGAGCCTCTTGCCGAAAAGGCAAACGTCCGGCTCCTTCTCCCACAAGGAAGGGCCCAGCCCTGAAAGCTCTTGCTGCTCTTCACGGTGCCTTGGCGCCCTATCTACATGCACAACAGCAGTGGGGATCTGTGCTTTCCCAGAGACGCAAGATCTCATGGCGCTCGGCCGCGGCAGAGCCTCTTGCCGAGAAGGCAAACGTCCGGCTCCTTCTCCCACAAGGAAGGGCCCAGCCCTGAAAGCTCTTGCTGCTCTTCACCTACCCTTGGCGCCCAAAAAACAGGCACAACAGCAGTGGGGATCTGTGCTTTCCCAGAGACACAAGATCTCATGGCGCTCGGCCGCGGCAGAGCCTCTTGCCGAAAAGGCAAACGTCCGGCTCCTTCTCCCACAAGGAAGGGCCCAGCCCTGAAAGCTCTTGCTGCTCTTCACGGTGCCTTGGCGCCCTATCTACAGGCACAACAGCAGTGGGGATCTGTGCTTTCCCAGAGACGCAAGATCTCATGGCGCTCGGCCGCGGCAGAGCCTCTTGCCGAAAAGGCAAACGTCCGGCTCCTTCTCCCACAAGGAAGGGCCCAGCCCTGAAAGCTCTTGCTGCTTTTCACGGTGCCTTGGCGCCCTATCTACAAGCACAACAGCAGTGGGGATCTGTGCTTTCCCAGAGACGCAACATCTCATGGCGCTCGGCCGCGACAGAGCCTCTTGCCGAGAAGGCAAACGTCCGGCTCCTTCTACCACAAGGAAGGGCCCAGCCCTGAAAGCTCTTGCTGCTCTTCATGGTGCCTTGGCGCCCTATCTACAGGCACAACAGCAGTGGGGATCTGTGCTTTCCCAGAGACGCAACATCTCATGGCGCTCGGCCGCGGCAGAGCCTCTTGCCGAGAAGGCAAACGTCCCGCTCCTTCTCCCACAAGGAAGGGCCCAGCCCTGAAAGCTCTTGCTGCTCTTCATGGTGCCTTGGCGCCCTATCGACAGGCACAACAGCAGTGGGGATCTGTGCTTTCCCAGAGACACAACATCTCATGGCGCTCGGCCGCGGCAGAGCCTCTTGCCGAAAAGGCAAACGTCCGGCTCCTTCTCCCACAAGGAAGGGCCCAGCCCTGAAAGCTCTTGCTGCTCTTCACGGTGCCTTGGCGCCCTATCTACAGGCACAACAGCACTGGGGATCTGTGCTTTCCCAGAGACGCAACATCTCATGGCGCTCGGTAGCGGCAGAGCCTCTTGCCGAAAAGGCAAACGTCCTGCTCCTTCTCCCACAAGGAAGGGCACAGCCCTGAAAGCTCTTGCTGCTCTTCACGGTGCCTTGGCACCCTATCTACAGGCACAACAGCAGTGGGGATCTGTGCTTTCCCAGAGACGCAACATCTCATGGCGCTCGGCCGCGGCAGAGCCTCTTGCCGAAAAGGCAAACGTCCGGCTCCTTCTCCCACAAGGAAGGGCCCAGCCCTGAAAGCTCTTGCTGCTCTTCACGGTGCCTTGGCGCCCTATCGACAGGCACAACAGCAGTGGGGATCTGTGCTTTCCCAGAGACGCAAGATCTCATGGCGCTCGGCCGCGGCAGAGCCTCTTGCCGAAAAGGCAAACGTCCGGCTCCTTCTCCCACAAGGAAGGGCCCAGCCCTGAAAGCTGTTGCTGCTCTTCACGGTGCCTTGGCGCCCTATCTACAGGCACAACAGCAGTGGGGATCTGTGCTTTCCCAGAGACGCAACATCTCATGGCGCTCGGCCGCGGCAGAGCCTCTTGCCGAAAAGGCAAACGTCCGGCTCCTTCTCCCACAAGGAAGGGCCCAGCCCTGAAAGCTCTTGCTGCTCTTCACGGTGCCTTGGCACCCTATCGACAGGCACAACAGCAGTGGGGATCTGTGCTTTCCCAGAGACGCAAGATCTCATGGCGCTCGGCCGCGGCAGAGCCTCTTGCCGAAAAGGCAAACGTCCGGCTCCTTCTCCCACAAGGAAGGGCCCAGCCCTGAGAGCTCTTGCTGATCTTCACCTACACTTGGCGCCCTATCTACATGCACAACAGCAGTGGGGATCTGTGCTTTCCCAGAGACGCAACATCTCATGGCGCTCGGCCGCGGCAGAGCCTCTTGCCGAGAAGGCAAACGTCCGGCTCCTTCTCCCACAAGGAAGGGCCCAGCCCTGAAAGCTCTTGCTGCTCTTCACCTACCCTTGGCGCCCTATCGACAGGCACAACAGCAGTGGGGATCTGTGCTTTCCCAGAGACACAAGATCTCATGGCGCTCGGCCGCGGCAGAGCCTCTTGCCGAAAAGGCAAACGTCCGGCTCCTTCTCCCACAAGGAAGGGCCCAGCCCTGAAAGCTCTTGCTGCTCTTCACGGTGCCTTGGCGCACTATCTACAGGCACAACAGCAGTGGGGATCTGTGCTTTCCCAGAGACGCAACATCTCATGGCGCTCGGCCACGGCAGAGCCTCTTGCCGAAAAGGCAAACGTCCGGCTCCTTCTCCCACAAGGAAGGGCCCAGCCCTGAAAGCTCTTGCTGCTCTTCACGGTGCCTTGGCGCACTATCTACAGGCACAACAGCAGTGGGGATCTGTGCTTTCCCAGAGACGCAACATCTCATGGCGCTCGGCCGCGGCAGAGCCTCTTGCCGAAAAGGCAAACGTCCGGCTCCTTCTCCCACAAGGAAGGGCCCAGTCCTGAAAGCTCTTGCTGCTCTTCACGGTGCCTTGGCGCCCTATCTACAGGCACAACAGCAGTGGGGATCTGTGCTTTCCCAGAGACGCAACATCTCATGGCGCTCGGCCGCGGCAGAGCCTCTTGCCGAAAAGGCAAACGTCCGGCTCCTTCTCCCACAAGGAAGGGCCCAGCCCTGAAAGCTCTTGCTGCTCTTCACGGTGCCTTGGCGCCCTATCTACAGGCACAACAGCACTGGGGATCTGTGCTTTCCCAGAGACGCAACATCTCATGGCGCTCGGTAGCGGCAGAGCCTCTTGCCGAAAAGGCAAACGTCCTGCTCCTTCTCCCACAAGGAAGGGCACAGCCCTGAAAGCTCTTGCTGCTCTTCACGGTGCCTTGGCACCCTATCTACAGGCACAACAGCAGTGGGGATCTGTGCTTTCCCAGAGACGCAACATCTCATGGCGCTCGGCCGCGGCAGAGCCTCTTGCCGAAAAGGCAAACGTCCGGCTCCTTCTCCCACAAGGAAGGGCCCAGCCCTGAAAGCTCTTGCTGCTCTTCACGGTGCCTTGGCGCCCTATCGACAGGCACAACAGCAGTGGGGATCTGTGCTTTCCCAGAGACGCAAGATCTCATGGCGCTCGGCCGCGGCAGAGCCTCTTGCCGAAAAGGCAAACGTCCGGCTCCTTCTCCCACAAGGAAGGGCCCAGCCCTGAAAGCTGTTGCTGCTCTTCACGGTGCCTTGGCGCCCTATCTACAGGCACAACAGCAGTGGGGATCTGTGCTTTCCCAGAGACGCAACATCTCATGGCGCTCGGCCGCGGCAGAGCCTCTTGCCGAAAAGGCAAACGTCCGGCTCCTTCTCCCACAAGGAAGGGCCCAGCCCTGAAAGCTCTTGCTGCTCTTCACGGTGCCTTGGCACCCTATCGACAGGCACAACAGCAGTGGGGATCTGTGCTTTCCCAGAGACGCAAGATCTCATGGCGCTCGGCCGCGGCAGAGCCTCTTGCCGAAAAGGCAAACGTCCGGCTCCTTCTCCCACAAGGAAGGGCCCAGCCCTGAGAGCTCTTGCTGATCTTCACCTACACTTGGCGCCCTATCTACATGCACAACAGCAGTGGGGATCTGTGCTTTCCCAGAGACGCAACATCTCATGGCGCTCGGCCGCGGCAGAGCCTCTTGCCGAGAAGGCAAACGTCCGGCTCCTTCTCCCACAAGGAAGGGCCCAGCCCTGAAAGCTCTTGCTGCTCTTCACCTACCCTTGGCGCCCTATCGACAGGCACAACAGCAGTGGGGATCTGTGCTTTCCCAGAGACACAAGATCTCATGGCGCTCGGCCGCGGCAGAGCCTCTTGCCGAAAAGGCAAACGTCCGGCTCCTTCTCCCACAAGGAAGGGCCCAGCCCTGAAAGCTCTTGCTGCTCTTCACGGTGCCTTGGCGCACTATCTACAGGCACAACAGCAGTGGGGATCTGTGCTTTCCCAGAGACGCAACATCTCATGGCGCTCGGCCACGGCAGAGCCTCTTGCCGAAAAGGCAAACGTCCGGCTCCTTCTCCCACAAGGAAGGGCCCAGCCCTGAAAGCTCTTGCTGCTCTTCACGGTGCCTTGGCGCACTATCTACAGGCACAACAGCAGTGGGGATCTGTGCTTTCCCAGAGACGCAACATCTCATGGCGCTCGGCCGCGGCAGAGCCTCTTGCCGAAAAGGCAAACGTCCGGCTCCTTCTCCCACAAGGAAGGGCCCAGTCCTGAAAGCTCTTGCTGCTCTTCACGGTGCCTTGGCGCCCTATCTACAGGCACAACAGCAGTGGGGATCTGTGCTTTCCCAGAGACGCAACATCTCATGGCGCTCGGCCGCGGCAGAGCCTCTTGCCGAGAAGGCAAACGTCCGGCTCCTTCTCCCACAAGGAAGGGCCCAGCCCTGAAAGCTCTTGCTGATCTTCACGGTGCCTTGGCACCCTATCGACAGGAACAACAGCAGTGGGGATCTGTGCTTTCCCAGTGACACAAGATCTCATGGCGCTCGGCCGCGGCAGAGCCTCTTCCCGAAAAGGCAAACGTCCTGCTCCTTCTCCCACAAGGAAGGGCACAGCCCTGAGAGCTCTTGCTGATCTTCACCTACACTTGGCGCCCAATCTACAGGCACAACAGCAGTGGGGATCTGTGCTTTCCCAGAGACGCAACATCTCATGGCGCTCCGCCGCGGCAGAGCCTCCTGCCGAAAAGGCAAACGTCCGGCTCCTTCTCCCACAAGGAAGGGCCCAGCCCTGAAAGCTCTTGCTGCTCTTCATGGTGCCTTGGCGCCCTATCGACAGGCACAACAGCAGTGGGGATCTGTGCTTTCCCAGAGACACAACATCTCATGGCGCTCGGCCGCGGCAGAGCCTCTTGCCGAAAAGGCAAACGTCCGGCTCCTTCTCCCACAAGGAAGGGCACAGCCCTGAAAGCTCTTGCTGCTCTTCACGGTGCCTTGGCGCCCTATCTACAGGCACAACAGCAGTGGGGATCTGTGCTTTCCCAGAGACGCAACATCTCATGGCGCTCGGCCGCGGCAGCGCCTCTTCCCGAAAAGGCAAACGTCTGGCTCCTTCTCCCACAAGGAAGGGCCCAGCCCTGAAAGCTCTTGCTGCTCTTCACGGTGCCTTGGCGCCCTATCGACAGGCACAACAGCAGTGGGGATCTGTGCTTTCCCAGAGACACAAGATCTCATGGCGATCGGCCGCGGCAGAGCCTCTTGCCGAAAAGGCAAACGTCCGGCTCCTTCTCCCACAAGGAAGGGCACAGCCCTGAAAGCTCTTGCTGCTCTTCACCTACCCTTGGCGCCCAAAAAACAGGCACAACAGCAGTGGGGATCTGTGCTTTCCCAGAGACGCAACATCTCATGGCGCTCGGCCGCGGCAGAGCCTCCTGCCGAAAAGGCAAACGTCCTGCTCCTTCTCCCACAAGGAAGGGCCCAGCCCTGAAAGCTCTTGCTGCTCTTCACGGTGCCTTGGCGCCCTATCTACAGGCACAACAGCAGTGCGGATCTGTGCTTTCCCAGAGACGCAACATCTCATGGCGCTCGGCCGCGGCAGAGCCTCTTGCCGAAAAGGCAAACGTCCTGCTCCTTCTCCCACAAGGAAGGGCCCAGACCTGAAAGCTCTTGCTGCTCTTCCACGGTGCCTTGGCGCCCTATCTACAGGCACAACAGCAGTGGGGATCTGTGCTTTCCCAGAGACGCAAGATCTCATGGCGCTCGGCCGCGGCAGAGCCTCTTGCCGAAAAGGCAAACGTCCGGCTCCTTCTCCCACAAGGAAGGGCCCAGCCCTGAAAGCTCTTGCTGCTCTTCACGGTGCCTTGGCGCACTATCTACAGGCACAACAGCAGTGGGGATCTGTGCTTTCCCAGAGACGCAAGATCTCATGGCGCTCGTCCGCGGCAGCGCCTCTTGCCGAAAAGGCAAACGTCCGGCTAATACTCCCACAAGGAAGGGCCCAGCCCTGAAAGCTGTTGCTGCTCTTCACGGTGCCTTGGCGCACTATCTACAGGCACAACAGCAGTGGGGATCTGTGCTTTCCCAGAGACGCAAGATCTCATGGCGCTCGGCCGCGGCAGAGCCTCTTGACGAAAAGGCAAACGTCCGGCTCCTTCTCCCACAAGGAAGGGCCCAGCCCTGAAAGCTCTTGCTGCTCTTCCACGGTGCCTTGGAGCCCTATCTACAGGCACAACAGCAGTGGGGATCTGTGCTTTCCCAGAGACGCAACATCTCATGGCGCTCGGCCGCGGCAGAGCCTCTTGCCGAAAAGGCAAACGTCCGGCTCCTTCTCCCACAAGGAAGGGCCCAGCCCTGAAAGCTCTTGCTGCTCTTCACGGTGCCTTGGCGCCCTATCTACAGGCACAACAGCACTGGGGATCTGTGCTTTCCCAGAGACGCAAGATCTCATGGCGCTCGGCCGCGGCAGCGCCTCTTGCCGAAAAGGCAAACGTCCGGCTAATTCTCCCACAAGGAAGGGCCCAGCCCTGAAAGCTCTTGCTGCTCTTCACCTACCCTTGGCACCCAAAAAACAGGCACAACAGCAGTGGGGATCTGTGCTTTCCCAGAGACGCAAGATCTCATGGCGCTCGGCCGCGGCAGAGCCTCTTGCCGAAAAGGAAAACGTCCTGCTCCTTCTCCCACAAGGAAGGGCCCAGCCCTGAAAGCTCTTGCTGCTCTTCACGGTGCCTTGGCACCCTATCTACAGGCACAACAGCAGTGGGGATCTGTGCTTTCCCAGAGACGCAACATCTCATGGCGCTCGGCCGCGGCAGAGCCTCTTGCCGAAAAGGCAAACGTCCGGCTCCTTCTCCCACAAGGAAGGGCCCAGCCCTGAAAGCTCTTGCTGCTCTTCACGGTGCCTTGGCGCCCTATCGACAGGCACAACAGCAGTGGGGATCTGTGCTTTCCCAGAGACGCAACATCTCATGGCGCTCGGCCGCGGCAGAGCCTCTTGCCGAAAAGGCAAACGTCCGGCTCCTTCTCCCACAAGGAAGGGCCCAGCCCTGAAAGCTGTTGCTGCTCTTCACGGTGCCTTGGCGCCCTATCTACAGGCACAACAGCAGTGGGGATCTGTGCTTTCCCAGAGACGCAACATCTCATGGCGCTCGGCCGCGGCAGAGCCTCTTGCCAAAAAGGCAAACGTCCGGCTCCTTCTCCCACAAGGAAGGGCCCAGCCCTGAAAGCTCTTGCTGCTCTTCACGGTGCCTTGGCACCCTATCGACAGGCACAACAGCAGTGGGGATCTGTGCTTTCCCAGAGACGCAACATCTCATGGCGCTCGGTCCGCGGCAGAGCCTCTTGCCGAAAAGGCAAACGTCCGGCTCCTTCTCCCACAAGGAAGGGCACAGCCCTGAGAGCTCTTGCTGATCTTCACCTACACTTGGCGCCCAATCTACAGGCACAACAGCAGTGGGGATCTGTGCTTTCCCAGAGACGCAACATCTCATGGCGCTCGGCCGCGGCAGAGCCTCTTGCCGAAAAGGCAAACGTCCGGCTCCTTCTCCCACAAGGAAGGGCCCAGCCCTGAAAGCTCTTGCTGCTCTTCACGGTGCCTTGGCGCCCTATCGACAGGCACAACAGCAGTGGGGATCTGTGCTTTCCCAGAGACGCAACATCTCATGGCGCTCGGCCGCGGCAGAGCCTCTTGCCGAAAAGGCAAACGTCCGGCTCCTTCTCCCACAAGGAAGGGCACAGCCCTGAAAGCTCTTGCTGCTCTTCACGGTGCCTTGGCGCCCTATCTACATGCACAACAGCAGTGGGGATCTGTGCTTTCCCAGAGACGCAAGATCTCATGGCGCTCGGCCGCGGCAGAGCCTCTTGCCGAGAAGGCAAACGTCCGGCTCCTTCTCCCACAAGGAAGGGCCCAGCCCTGAAAGCTGTTGCTGCTCTTCACCTACCCTTGGCGCCCAAAAAACAGGCACAACAGCAGTGGGGATCTGTGCTTTCCCAGAGACACAAGATCTCATGGCGCTCGGCCGCGGCAGAGCCTCTTGCCGAAAAGGCAAACGTCCGGCTCCTTCTCCCACAAGGAAGGGCCCAGCCCTGAAAGCTCTTGCTGCTCTTCACGGTGCCTTGGCGCCCTATCTACAGGCACAACAGCAGTGGGGATCTGTGCTTTCCCAGAGACGCAACATCTCATGGCGCTCGGCCGCGGCAGAGCCTCTTGCCGAAAAGGCAAATGTCCGGCTCCTTCTCCCACAAGGAAGGGCCCAGCCCTGAAAGCTCTTGCTGCTTTTCACGGTGCCTTGGCGCCCTATCTACAAGCACAACAGCAGTGGGGATCTGTGCTTTCCCAGAGACGCAACATCTCATGGCGCTCGGCCGCGGCAGAGCCTCTTGCCGAGAAGGCAAACGTCCGGCTCCTTCTACCACAAGGAAGGGCCCAGCCCTGAAAGCTCTTGCTGCTCTTCATGGTGCCTTGGCGCCCTATCTACAGGCACAACAGCAGTGGGGATCTGTGCTTTCCCAGAGACGCAACATCTCATGGTGCTCGGCCGCGGCAGAGCCTCTTGCCGAGAAGGCAAACGTCCCGCTCCTTCTCCCACAAGGAAGGGCCCAGCCCTGAAAGCTCTTGCTGCTCTTCATGGTGCCTTGGCGCCCTATCGACAGGCACAACAGCAGTGGGGATCTGTGCTTTCCCAGAGACACAACATCTCATGGCGCTCGGCCGCGGCAGAGCCTCTTGCCGAAAAGGCAAACGTCCGGCTCCTTCTCCCACAAGGAAGGGCACAGCCCTGAAAGCTCTTGCTGCTCTTCACGGTGCCTTGGCGCCCTATCTACAGGCACAACAGCACTGGGGATCTGTGCTTTCCCAGAGACGCAACATCTCATGGCGCTCGGTAGCGGCAGAGCCTCTTGCCGAAAAGGCAAACGTCCTGCTCCTTCTCCCACAAGGAAGGGCCCAGCCCTGAAAGCTCTTGCTGCTCTTCACGGTGCCTTGGCACCCTATCTACAGGCACAACAGCAGTGGGGATCTGTGCTTTCCCAGAGACGCAACATCTCATGGCGCTCGGCCGCGGCAGAGCCTCTTGCCGAAAAGGCAAACGTCCGGCTCCTTCTCCCACAAGGAAGGGCCCAGCCCTGAAAGCTCTTGCTGCTCTTCACGGTGCCTTGGCGCCCTATCGACAGGCACAACAGCAGTGGGGATCTGTGCTTTCCCAGAGACGCAACATCTCATGGCGCTCGGCCGCGGCAGAGCCTCTTGCCGAAAAGGCAAACGTCCGGCTCCTTCTCCCACAAGGAAGGGCCCAGCCCTGAAAGCTCTTGCTGCTCTTCACGGTGCCTTGGCGCCCTATCTACAGGCACAACAGCAGTGGGGATCTGTGCTTTCCCAGAGACGCAACATCTCATGGCGCTCGGCCGCGGCAGAGCCTCTTGCCGAAAAGGCAAACGTCCGGCTCCTTCTCCCACAAGGAAGGGCCCAGCCCTGAAAGCTCTTGCTGCTCTTCACGGTGCCTTGGCAACCTATCGACAGGCACAACAGCAGTGGGGATCTGTGCTTTCCCAGAGACGCAAGATCTCATGGCGCTCGGCCGCGGCAGAGCCTCTTGCCGAAAAGGCAAACGTCCGGCTCCTTCTCCCACAAGGAAGGGCACAGCCCTGAGAGCTCTTGCTGATCTTCACCTACACTTGGCGCCCAATCTACAGGCACAACAGCAGTGGGGATCTGTGCTTTCCCAGAGACGCAACATCTCATGGCGCTCGGCCGCGGCAGAGCCTCTTGCCGAAAAGGCAAACGTCCGGCTCCTTCTCCCACAAGGAAGGGCCCAGCCCTGAAAGCTCTTGCTGCTCTTCACGGTGCCTTGGCACCCTATCTACAGGCACAACAGCAGTGGGGATCTGTGCTTTCCCAGAGACGCAACATCTCATGGCGCTCGGCCGCGGCAGAGCCTCTTGCCGAAAAGGCAAACGTCCGGCTCCTTCTCCCACAAGGAAGGGCCCAGCCCTGAAAGCTCTTGCTGCTCTTCACGGTGCCTTGGCGCCCTATCGACAGGCACAACAGCAGTGGGGATCTGTGCTTTCCCAGAGACGCAAGATCTCATGGCGCTCGGCCGCGGCAGAGCCTCTTGCCGAAAAGGCAAACGTCCGGCTCCTTCTCCCACAAGGAAGGGCCCAGCCCTGAAAGCTCTTGCTGCTCTTCACGGTGCCTTGGCGCCCTATCTACATGCACAACAGCAGTGGGGATCTGTGCTTTCCCAGAGACGCAACATCTCATGGCGCTCGGCCGCGGCAGAGCCTCTTGCCGAGAAGGCAAACGTCCGGCTCCTTCTCCCACAAGGAAGGGCCCAGCCCTGAAAGCTCTTGCTGCTCTTCACCTACCCTTGGCGCCCTATCGACAGGCACAACAGCAGTGGGGATCTGTGCTTTCCCAGAGACACAAGATCTCATGGCGCTTCGGCCGCGGCAGAGCCTCTTGCCGAAAAGGCAAACGTCCGGCTCCTTCTCCCACAAGGAAGGGCCCAGCCCTGAAAGCTCTTGCTGCTCTTCACGGTGCCTTGGCGCACTATCTACAGGCACAACAGCAGTGGGGATCTGTGCTTTCCCAGAGACGCAACATCTCATGGCGCTCGGCCCGCGGCAGAGCCTCTTGCCGAAAAGGCAAACGTCCGGCTCCTTCTCCCACAAGGAAGGGCCCAGCCCTGAAAGCTCTTGCTGCTCTTCCACGGTGCCTTGGAGCCCTATCTACAGGCACAACAGCAGTGGGGATCTGTGCTTTCCCAGAGACGCAACATCTCATGGCGCTCGGCCACGGCAGAGCCTCTTGCCGAAAAGGCAAACGTCCGGCTCCTTCTCCCACAAGGAAGGGCCCAGCCCTGAAAGCTCTTGCTGCTCTTCACGGTGCCTTGGCACCCTATCTACAGGCACAACAGCAGTGGGGATCTGTGCTTTCCCAGAGACGCAACATCTCATGGCGCTCGGCCGCGGCAGAGCCTCTTGCCGAAAAGGCAAACGTCCGGCTCCTTCTCCCACAAGGAAGGGCCCAGTCCTGAAAGCTCTTGCTGCTCTTCACGGTGCCTTGGCGCCCTATCTACAGGCACAACAGCAGTGGGGATCTGTGCTTTCCCAGAGACGCAACATCTCATGGCGCTCGGCCGCGGCAGAGCCTCTTGCCGAGAAGGCAAACGTCCGGCTCCTTCTCCCACAAGGAAGGGCCCAGCCCTGAAAGCTCTTGCTGATCTTCACGGTGCCTTGGCACCCTATCGACAGGCACAACAGCAGTGGGGATCTGTGCTTTCCCAGAGACGCAACATCTCATGGCGCTCGGCCGCGGCAGAGCCTCTTGCCGAAAAGGCAAACGTCCGGCTCCTTCTCCCACAAGGAAGGGCCCAGCCCTGAAAGCTCTTGCTGCTCTTCACGGTGCCTTGGCGCCCTATCGACAGGCACAACAGCAGTGGGGATCTGTGCTTTCCCAGAGACGCAAGATCTCATGGCGCTCGGCCGCGGCAGAGCCTCTTGCCGAAAAGGCAAACGTCCGGCTCCTTCTCCCACAAGGAAGGGCCCAGCCCTGAAAGCTCTTGCTGCTCTTCACGGTGCCTTGGCGCCCTATCTACATGCACAACAGCAGTGGGGATCTGTGCTTTCCCAGAGACGCAACATCTCATGGCGCTCGGCCGCGGCAGAGCCTCTTGCCGAGAAGGCAAACGTCCGGCTCCTTCTCCCACAAGGAAGGGCCCAGCCCTGAAAGCTCTTGCTGCTCTTCACCTACCCTTGGCGCCCTATCGACAGGCACAACAGCAGTGGGGATCTGTGCTTTCCCAGAGACACAAGATCTCATGGCGCTCGGCCGCGGCAGAGCCTCTTGCCGAAAAGGCAAACGTCCGGCTCCTTCTCCCACAAGGAAGGGCCCAGCCCTGAAAGCTCTTGCTGCTCTTCACGGTGCCTTGGCGCACTATCTACAGGCACAACAGCAGTGGGGATCTGTGCTTTCCCAGAGACGCAACATCTCATGGCGCTCGGCCGCGGCAGAGCCTCTTGCCGAAAAGGCAAACGTCCGGCTCCTTCTCCCACAAGGAAGGGCCCAGCCCTGAAAGCTCTTGCTGCTCTTCCACGGTGCCTTGGAGCCCTATCTACAGGCACAACAGCAGTGGGGATCTGTGCTTCCCAGAGACGCAACATCTCATGGCGCTCGGCCACGGCAGAGCCTCTTGCCGAAAAGGCAAACGTCCGGCTCCTTCTCCCACAAGGAAGGGCCCAGCCCTGAAAGCTCTTGCTGCTCTTCACGGTGCCTTGGCACCCTATCTACAGGCACAACAGCAGTGGGGATCTGTGCTTTCCCAGAGACGCAACATCTCATGGCGCTCGGCCGCGGCAGAGCCTCTTGCCGAAAAGGCAAACGTCCGGCTCCTTCTCCCACAAGGAAGGGCCCAGTCCTGAAAGCTCTTGCTGCTCTTCACGGTGCCTTGGCGCCCTATCTACAGGCACAACAGCAGTGGGGATCTGTGCTTTCCCAGAGACGCAACATCTCATGGCGCTCGGCCGCGGCAGAGCCTCTTGCCGAGAAGGCAAACGTCCGGCTCCTTCTCCCACAAGGAAGGGCCCAGCCCTGAAAGCTCTTGCTGATCTTCACGGTGCCTTGGCACCCTATCGACAGGAACAACAGCAGTGGGGATCTGTGCTTTCCCAGTGACACAAGATCTCATGGCGCTCGGCCGCGGCAGAGCCTCATCCCGAAAAGGCAAACGTCCTGCTCCTTCTCCCACAAGGAAGGGCACAGCCCTGAGAGCTCTTGCTGATCTTCACCTACACTTGGCGCCCAATCTACAGGCACAACAGCAGTGGGGATCTGTGCTTTCCCAGAGACGCAACATCTCATGGCGCTCCGCCGCGGCAGAGCCTCCTGCCGAAAAGGCAAACGTCCGGCTCCTTCTCCCACAAGGAAGGGCCCAGCCCTGAAAGCTCTTGCTGCTCTTCATGGTGCCTTGGCGCCCTATCGACAGGCACAACAGCAGTGGGGATCTGTGCTTTCCCAGAGACACAACATCTCATGGCGCTCGGCCGCGGCAGAGCCTCTTGCCGAAAAGGCAAACGTCCGGCTCCTTCTCCCACAAGGAAGGGCACAGCCCTGAAAGCTCTTGCTGCTCTTCACGGTGCCTTGGCGCCCTATCTACAGGCACAACAGCAGTGGGGATCTGTGCTTTCCCAGAGACGCAACATCTCATGGCGCTCGGCCGCGGCAGCGCCTCTTGCCGAAAAGGCAAACGTCTGGCTCCTTCTCCCACAAGGAAGGGCCCAGCCCTGAAAGCTCTTGCTGCTCTTCACGGTGCCTTGGCGCCCTATCGACAGGCACAACAGCAGTGGGGATCTGTGCTTTCCCAGAGACACAAGATCTCATGGCGATCGGCCGCGGCAGAGCCTCTTGCCGAAAAGGCAAACGTCCGGCTCCTTCTCCCACAAGGAAGGGCACAGCCCTGAAAGCTCTTGCTGCTCTTCACCTACCCTTGGCGCCCAAAAAACAGGCACAACAGCAGTGGGGATCTGTGCTTTCCCAGAGACGCAACATCTCATGGCGCTCGGCCGCGGCAGAGCCTCCTGCCGAAAAGGCAAACGTCCTGCTCCTTCTCCCACAAGGAAGGGCCCAGCCCTGAAAGCTCTTGCTGCTCTTCACGGTGCCTTGGCGCCCTATCTACAGGCACAACAGCAGTGCGGATCTGTGCTTTCCCAGAGACGCAACATCTCATGGCGCTCGGCCGCGGCAGAGCCTCTTGCCGAAAAGGCAAACGTCCTGCTCCTTCTCCCACAAGGAAGGGCCCAGACCTGAAAGCTCTTGCTGCTCTTCCACGGTGCCTTGGCGCCCTATCTACAGGCACAACAGCAGTGGGGATCTGTGCTTTCCCAGAGACGCAAGATCTCATGGCGCTCGGCCGCGGCAGAGCCTCTTGCCGAAAAGGCAAACGTCCGTCTCCTTCTCCCACAAGGAAGGGCCCAGCCCTGAAAGCTCTTGCTGCTCTTCACCTACCCTTGGCGCACTATCTACAGGCACAACAGCAGTGGGGATCTGTGCTTTCCCAGAGACGCAAGATCTCATGGCGCTCGGCCGCGGCAGAGCCTCTTGCCGAAAAGGCAAACATCCGGCTCCTTCTCCCACAAGGAAGGGCCCAGCCCTGAAAGCTCTTGCTGCTCTTCCCGGTGCCTTGCGCACTATCTACAGGCACAACAGCAGTGGGGATCTGTGCTTTCCCAGAGACGCAAGATCTCATGGCGCTCGGCCGCGGCAGAGCCTCTTGACGAAAAGGCAAACGTCCGGCTCCTTCTCCCACAAGGAAGGGCCCAGCCCTGAAAGCTCTTGCTGCTCTTCCACGGTGCCTTGGAGCCCTATCTACAGGCACAACAGCAGTGGGGATCTGTGCTTTCCCAGAGACGCAACATCTCATGGCGCTCGGCCGCGGCAGAGCCTCTTGCCGAAAAGGCAAACGTCCGGCTCCTTCTCCCACAAGGAAGGGCCCAGCCCTGAAACCTCTTGCTGCTCTTCACGGTGCCTTGGCGCACTATCTACAGGCACAACAGCAGTGGGGATCTGTGCTTTCCCAGAGACGCAACATCTCATGGCGCTCGGCCGCGGCAGAGCCTCTTGCCGAAAAGGCAAACGTCCGGCTCCTTCTCCCACAAGGAAGGGCCCAGCCCTGAAAGCTCTTGCTGCTCTTCACGGTGCCTTGGCGCACTATCTACAGGCACAACAGCAGTGGGGATCTGTGCTTTCCCAGAGACGCAACATCTCATGGCGCTCGGCCGCGGCAGAGCCTCTTGCCGAAAAGGCAAACGTCCGGCTCCTTCTCCCACAAGGAAGGGCCCAGCCCTGAAAGCTCTTGCTGATCTTCACGGTGCCTTGGCGCCCTATCGACAGGAACAACAGCAGTGGGGATCTGTGCTTTCCCAGTGACACAAGATCTCATGGCGCTCGGCCGCGGCAGAGCCTCTTGCCGAAAAGGCAAACGTCCTGCTCCTTCTCACACAAGGAAGGGCACAGCCCTGAGAGCTCTTGCTGATCTTCACCTACACTTGGCGCCCAATCTACAGGCACAACAGCAGTGGGGATCTGTGCTTTCCCAGAGACGCAACATCTCATGGCGCTCCGCCGCGGCAGAGCCTCCTGCCGAAAAGGCAAAAGTCCGGCTCATTCTCCCACAAGGAAGGGCACAGCCCTGAAAGCTGTTGCTGCTCTTCATGGTGCCTTGGCGCCCTATCTACAGGCACAACAGCAGTGGGGATCTGTGCTTTCCCAGAGACGCAAGATCTCATGGCGCTCGGCCGCGGCAGAGCCTCTTGCCGAGAAGGCAAACGTCCGGCTCCTTCTCCCACAAGGAAGGGCCCAGCCCTGAAAGCTCTTGCTGCTCTTCATGGTGCCTTGGCGCCCTATCGACAGGCACAACAGCAGTGGGG